>NC_086324.1:88873023-89174095 GCF_036172605.1 Pelobates fuscus
TCAGTATTACTGCTTAATTGATGACTATTCCCTTTTATTCCAGAAGTTTGGTCCTTAAGGGGTTAAGCCTTAACCCTCCTAACCACAGCTCTTATAAACACAGCACCTACTCTCCTACTAATGTTCTCACTTCTATTTTTCACTTTCTCTCTCACTTCCCTCATCATTAAAATCTCTCTATCATTTTACTTACCTGTTCCTGCTAACACCATCTTCATTGCTCCCTCTCTGCTCCCCTCATCTCTGTATTCATCACATGCACTTTACTTATATTTATCCAGTCTTTCTCCACACACCCCTCCTAAATCCCTTAAATACAAGCTCTCATCCCCAACATTTAAATCTTACTCGCACCTTCTCTTCCTTTCCATCCTACTACTCCTAGCAGCAGGTGATGTCTCCCCAAACCCTGGTCCCTCCACTACTCAGCCACCTGGTACAAACACCAGAAACAACAACAGCCTAATACCCATTCCATGTAATTCTCACTATAATTCCTCTTTTAAAGCTGCCCTCTGGAATGCACGCTCTGTGTGTAGCACCTTTAAATCTACTTCCATCCATGACCTATTTATCTCACACTCCCTAAACCTACTTGCACTAACAGAAACATGGCTCTCTCCCTAAGATACTGCTTCCCCTGCCTCACTGTCCTTTGGTGGTCTTCACTTTACCCACAATCCAAGACAAGCAGAGATTAAAGGTGGCGGTGTAGGTTTTCTTCTCTCACCCCACTGCTCCTTTAAAACCCTGCCCACCCCCCTCTCTTTCCCATCATTTAAATTCATTCAATTCGCCTTTTCAAACCCTTCTCTGCTAACTTTGCCGTTATCTATCGTCCCCCTGGTTCCCCTCTCCTCTTCCTTGACAACTTTGCTGCGTTGCTACCCTACTTCCTCTCTTCCAACATTCCATCCCTAATTCTTGGAGACTTCAATATTCCCTTTAACCCCAGCAGCCTCTAAACTACTTTAAATTACTTCATCCCTTGAACTATTGAAGTGGGCTAATTCTCCCACTCATGTAGCTGGCAAACCCTTGACCTTATTTTCTCTTATTCATGTACATTATCTAATATCTGCAACACCCCATTTCCTCTCTCTGATCACCACCTCTTATCGTTTGCTCTCATTTACCCGCTCTTATCAAAGTGACGAATGACCTAATCTCTGCTAAATCCAAAGGTCCATATTAATTCTCCTTGACCTCTCTGCTGCCTTTGACACCGTTGATCATGCTCTTCTCCTTCAAACTCTTCAATCGCTCAGTCTCTGTGACTCTGTCCTCTCTTGGTTTTCCTCCTATCTTTCCCAACGCTCATTCAGTGTCTCCTTTTCCAAGGATACCTCCTCCCCTCGTCCTGTCTCGGTTGGAGTTCCCTAAGGCTCTGTCCTTGGTCCCCTTCTATTTTCTCTTTATACTGCCTCTCTTGGAAAACTTATTGCCTCTTTTGGATTCCACTACCACCTGTACGCTGATGACACTCAGATATACCTCTCCTCCCCAGACCTCTCCCCTGCCATCCTGCAACGTGTCACTGCTTGCCTTTCTACCATCTCTGACTGGATGTCGTCACGCTTTCTCAAACTTAACCTCTCTAAAACTGAACTCCTTGTCTTTCCTCCTCCTAATACTGATCCTCCTCTCTCGCTCTCCCTTCAAGTCAGTGATATCCACATAAGTCCATCCCTGCAAGCGCGCTGTCTTGGCGTCATACTTGACTCTGGCCTCACCTTTGAGTCTCACATCCAGTTTGTTGCCAAGTCCTGTAGGTTCCAACTCTAAACATAGCCCGCATCCGCCCATTTCTTACGCAAGATGCTACCAAGGAGCTTGTCCATGCTCTAGTAATTTCCCGCATGGATTACTGTAACCCTCTCCTGATTGGTCTCCCCTAAAGTCGTATTGCCCTGCTACAGTCTGTAATGAATGCTGCAGCTAGACTGATTTTCCTCTCTAGTCGGTCCTCTCACACCTCGCCCCTCTGCCAGTCCTTACATTGGCTCCCTGTATCCTATAGGAGTCAATTCAAAGTGCTAACCCATACATTTAAAGCACTGAACAATTCCAGCCCCTCTTATATCTCTTCACTGATCCAAAGGTATGCCCCTCCATGTACCCTCCGCTCTGCCCGTGACCACCTCTTAACCACTGCCCTCACCCATACGGCCAACTCGCGCTTGCAGGACCTCTCGCGGGCGGCTCCTCTCCTATGGAATAGCCTGCCTACCGCCATCAGACTCTCCCCTAGTCTTCAATCATTTAAGAAGGGCCTTAAAACCCATCTCTTCAGGAAAACTTATGGCCTCCCAGAGTAATCTCTACCTTACATACCTGTCTCTTGCTCTCTCCTATGGGACAGTGCTTTGCTCTTTCCTCCAGCTCTGCTCCGCTCCTACTTGATATTTCCTGTCCTAATGTTTCTAATACCCCACCTCCTATAGTCTGTAAGCTCGTTTGAGCAGGGTCCTCTTCAACCTATTGTTCCTGTAAGTTTTCTTGTAATTGTCCTATTTATTGTTACATCCCCCCCCCCCCCCTCTCAAAATATTGTAAAGCGCTATGGAATCTGTTGGTGCTATATAAATGGCAATAATAATAATAATAATAATAATAATAATACCATAAAATCAAAGGTAGAGGGAAGGCTAGATATACTATATCACAGTTCTATAGATACTATGTCCAATGGGGAGAAAGGAGCAGTAGAAACTCAGTCTTGAAGGAATACACTATGAATGCAACTGGGGATGCAGCTTGACTGGCGGGTGGGGGCCATAAAGATAATAAGGGGGGGGACCTACTGTCCTCTCCCCCCCGGCCCCCACCCCTGGGTGGCGGGTGGGGGCCATGATGATAATGAAGGGGGGGACGTCCATCAAAGGTGACTAGGGGTCCCCAAGCCCCTAGTCACCCACCCCCCACCCAAATAAAAAAGCCCCTACCTACCCCCCTCACCCTAAAAGTGCCCTGTGTCATTTACACAGCGTGGGGAAGTTCTATTTTCCCACGCTGTGTAAAATGACATAGAGCACTGTGATTGGATGGCTTGAAATCCATCCAATCACAGTGCTCTGTGTCATTTTACACAGCGTGGGAAAGTTCTTTGGAATTTTCCCATGCTGTGTAAAATGACACAGAGCACTGTGATTGGATGGATTTCAAGCCATCCAATCACAGTGCTCTGTGTCATTTTACACAGCGTAGGAAAGTTCTTTGGAATTTTCCCACGCTGTGTAAAATGACACAGAGCACTGTGATTGGATGGCTTGATTGGGGGCCGGAGAGGGGGAGGACAGTAGGTCCCCCCCTCATTATAATTATGGCCCCCACCCGCCACCAGGGCTGGGGGCTGGGTGGGGGGATGGACAGTATGTCCCCCCATTGTAATTTATGGCCCCCACCCACCGCGCAGGGGTGGGGGCCAGGGGGAGGACAGTAGGCCCCCCCCCTCATTATCTTTATGGCCCCCACCCACCGCTCAGGGGTAGGGGCCGGGGGGGAGACAATAGGTCTCCCCCCTTATTTTACTTTAGGGCCCCCACCTGTCGTTTAGGGGTGGGGGCCAATAGGTGTTTGTTTGTTTTTTTACAGTGAGCAGCCACAGGCTGCTCACTGCTTACTAGACATGCCCCTATTCGCGGTAAAGCGAGTAGGGGCACAATTTACTAATACTAAGTAATCTTTACTTAGTATTAGTAAATGTGGCTGAAAGACCAATTTAGGTCTTTCAGCCTATTAGTAGATAGCTCCCTGATACCGTGGGAATTAGGGAGTTATCTACTAAGTGGCTGCAAGATGCAGCCACAGCACGAATAGGATCGGAGTTTCATTCATTCGAATGAAATTGCGATCCGAACAAAGTTCCAAATTGCGTTCTAAAACAAACGAACATACTGTTTTCATTCAGTTAGAACGCAATTCGGCAGTTTCGGCTAAAATGACAGGAAGCATCGTGGGAACAGGGAGGAAAGGTACGAATTATGGGAAAATTGCTCTGACCAGCGGAAATGAAGCACACTTTGCTCCTCTCCTGGTCAGAGCTGGTCAAGCGGAGGAAACCTCCATAAGGCAAAGAGTCCCTACTTTGTCTTATGATTTTAAAGAAAACTAAAGAAGACAGGAAGAAATGGAGAACAGATCCTGAGAGAGGGGGAGAAGAGGAAGAGATTGAGGAAAGGTAAGTTCGGCATGACAGTGCCGCTTTAAGTAAGAGTTTTTAACCTTTGTTATTAATAAATTGTACTTAGATACTATTCAATTTGATATCCTTTGCCTCTTTATCCTCTTGTACTGCACACAAGTTCCTGGTATTATACCTGATAGAAGGGAGACACATGTCTTGATGCAAGCTGTGGGATTATCCCTCTCCAGTGGAGCTTATCAAACACAGAGCCTGGGGCAATAGGACTCTGGTATATATTGTATATTGAGAATACTGTATTTACTGCAGTTGCTTGTGTGCTCCGTTTTGGGTATTTATTTTTATTTGTGTGTCACGTAGTGTCACTTTGGGGCAGTGCAGCTGTACTGCAAATTCTTTATTACTCCCAAGCTCTTATACTACTTTTGGTTTTTCACTTGAAGACTTGAAGACTTGAAGACTTGAAGCCCATTACAGGATAAAAACTACTGCATTTCCCAGAGTGGAATTCCTTCATTCTAATCTCCCACATTCTCAGCTGTTTCAGTCAATCCCACTAAAAATTTATTTTCCAGTCCAATTCATGCAGTGTAAAGGCTGTTATTGATTGATTGGTTAGCTTGTTTGGGAATTAAAGATTTTTTTGTCTCAATTCATTGTCTCTATTCATTTGTTTTCATTTTTTTCTTTGTTAATTTAGAGAAATTCAGCAAAGTTAAGACAAAAAAGTGTTTCTTGCTTTTTGTATTTTTCGTAAATAATGTAAAACCTTTGTAGTGCAGGTAGCCAGGGGCTTTCCACTAACTTATTGAAATAAAATATATTAATTATAATCAAATGTATCTAAAGAAATAAATCCCCATAACTTTTTAGGTTTTTATAGCACACCTCGTTTTGAGAGCTAAGGAAATAGGGAATACAATGTAAGTTAATCTTTTTCCTTTACATACGGTTTACCTTTTATTTTTGTCTCCTTGTTAGGAATTCGGCTAAATATCCCAGCTTCAACAGCAAGTTCCTGCATGCTTTTTAATAATAGAATGTCATCTTATTTGCCCGATGTAATCAATATACCACACAATATATAATGAATGGCACATTCCCAAAATGCTTTTCCCTTGACTAATGAACTTTCACCTTAGAAGAGACATGACTATTCCACTGATTAACTATCTTGCAGATATATTGTAGCTCTGAATGTCTTTCTGCATCAACCTTTTCTTCATTATATTTTTAAACAATGCAATTCATTTATCCTCCTCATAAATGTCCCATGCAAGAACTCTGACATTTGTATTTCTGTTTACCCATTCACTACTGCAGTAAATTATTGTATAGTATAATAAGCATTTCAAGACAGCAGCTAGATTTAGGGCTTTTACTTTGATTTAAACATGGAACAATTTGAACTAGCTATATTCTTTTCAGATATTTTGTCAAAAAGTTATTACATTTTTACATTTTTAATACAAAATAAACACTATTGTTTTAATAAATATTTACTATACATTTTGTGTAAACAATTTTACTGAAGGTCAATAGTATTACGAACGAAAATACATAACAATGGCATTATTGAATACTATAAGGGGAATATTGCTCCCGGTGTCTCCCCCTCCCCTTGCACTCCCTCCCCTTGCACCCCCACTACATGAATAAGGGATTAAAAACCCTTTATTTGTTTACCTATCTCAGTGCTGGGTCACAGTTTGGCCTCCTCTGACATCTCAAGTCTTGTTTTGTAGTGTGCAAAGGTTAAAGTCAAAAGAAAAGTTTTGAGTTGTTAAACATTATAACTCATTTTTTATATAGATATATGATATGTATACATATATATTATGAACTTTATATATCACATTATCGTGGATGAGTTTTACTCAGTAATGTTGTTTAGCACATTTAACTTTGTTATTGTACTTGTTTACATAACTATGGTTTCTATCACTATGGAAACTGTCACTTTGTTTGGGCTTGCTATGCCCCTTACTTGATCATGTGATTATTTAAAATGGTATAACTTCAGTGTGGTTTGGGGAGGAGTTTATGTTGCTTGACAAAGACACAAAATGGTAATGTTTCTGATTTGCCATTAAAGGGGTATCATCTTTTTTTGTTAATTTTCTGATATCTATCTGGGAAGACAGAGCCGGAATCATTGCACCCCTAACAATAATAAATGTGAGTGATCTCTCATATCATAATTATGAAACATAATAATAAGCATGTAAGAAAAACATGGTGATCCCTAATAACGCAACACATCTTTTACTCTTTAACTATGAGAAAGCATTTCTGGATGCAGTCATGTTGATATGACAGTTTTCCTATTTCCTGGAACCACTGAGTTGGCCTGTTATTTGATGCTATGACTTAATTTTTGGGTGATTTAATGTTGCTTACATTATGCATATCTAAGTATCTAGTCTAGTAACTAATTACAAATCTACAGCACAATACTAACAAAAGTCTGTGCGAAAGTACACTAACACAGTTAGTGTTTTAGAATTGACTTGTTGTATAATATGTGCAAGAATCAACATAAATGTATGTACTTTATACAGAAAATTGATAGTAATTCAATTTGTAAAACCTCATAGGAAATAAAAAACAAACAAATAATAGTGCAATATTTATTGAGCTTTATTAGAAAATCTCTGAGAAGCAGCTGTCTGGCTTTATTTGAATTGTGTTTATTAGAAAACCTTTTCCCTAAAAAGCAGACTGTGAGGTGCAGCTGTTAAGCTCTATTTGCCACTGCACTTCATACTGGATTTCCAAATATCCTGAGATGGGGATTAGAGAATCCTTGCACATCACAGCAGAGTTCTAAGTAGCTCTCCAAAGTGTGAGTGTGTTCTCTACATATATTAATCACAAATTGTCTTATCACTACATATTGCACTATTGTATGTTTGTTTTTCATTTCCTCACATGGGAATCCTTGATTGATTCACTACTGCCACTTATTGTAAGTATAGCAAGTGCCTTAACTGTTCTATTACTAATATATATATATATATATATATATATATATATATATATATATTTAGCTACACTGAACTCAGAGGTTGGTTTGTTGGTAAATGAAGATCAAGAAAAGGCATAAATTCGAAATCATTATTTTTATTTAGTATATATTAAGGAGGAAACTATGGCAAGGGATACATAAATAAATGCAGCAAAAACCTTACAGAAAATTGTAATTGGATGACACAAGACAAGGTGCTGCAGAAAGTTAATGTAAACAAAGCCTCAAGCACCCATGATTACTTAAGGAACTAAGCGTGGAAATGAGCAAACCTTTGTTTTTAATCTTGTCAGGATTCTTTTCTTTTAGGAATTGTACCGGAGAATTGGAAGAAGGCAGATGTGGTTCCTACTGTATATTCAAAAAGGGTTCAAAGTCTTTGCCTGGAAATTATAGGCCAGTGAGCTTAACTTCTGTGGCTAGGAAACTATTTGAAGGGTTATTAAGGGATAGTTTCTAGGAATTCATTGGGAAGAATATAGTTTTGTTACAAAAAAATCAGCATGGTTTTATTAAACATAGGTCATGTCAAACTAACGTAATTGCATTCTATGAAGAAGTAAATGCAAGTGTAGATCAGGGTGTTGCAGTAGATGTGATGTACTTGGATTTTGCCAAGACAATCAATATGATTCCACACAATAGGTTAGTCTTCCAACTAAAAGATGAACATTCTTGTTCTTAGGTAGAACATTGGCTTAAGCTGCATAAAAGTGTTAAGTGATGTCTGAATGCTTTTATTCAACATGTTTATAAATTATCTTTAAATAGGCTTTAAAATAAGGTGTCAGTGTGTCAGGATCCTATCCCGACAACCAAAGTTATGTTTAATTTTTTCTTTTATTATTCAAATTCAAGTTTTCCACCCTTAGTGGCCTTCTTAGCCACTAGTCTAAATCCACAATTTCTCTTACCTGCCTTGAGTGATTATTAAATCTGCTATAAGAGGCCACACCCTGCTGAACAAATGGCCTTGTCTCTGGCTCCTACAGAGAAAACCGGCTTTATTCTGAATTACATGGAACCCAACCTGATTTATGGGAAATACCCATAATCATTTCCAATCTGCTTACTACCAATAAGCTTGGGGACAAACCTGATCTACACTACCTACCTGCTTAAATTCACACTGGACATTGATATCTTCTTGTGTTGTTTCAAACCTACTTTAAACCTACCTTATCTACGCTACCAACCTGCATAATACAAGCATTCCTGTTATTTTGCAACTATCCCGAATGACCCGAATGACCCTGTAACAGTTATCTGAAATCTACAGTACTTCATCCAAACTAAACAGGCTGATCACCTAAACGTCTGAATATCCTGTATTCTAAAACCTTTATATTCTGTTTAGTTTTGTCTTATTATATTTGTTTACCTGTAACCTATATTTCATTTATAGGGTTTCCTGCTACCTAATATCCTGTCTGGGGCATATTGCCTAACTTTCTATTCTTGTTATTCCTCTATATACTTATCTATAATCTCGCTTATAGGTTCTGCTTTCTCCCTTTGACCCATATCTTTCTTTTCAGGCGTTATTTCCTAAGTAACCTGTTCTGAACATATTTCCTTACCCTCTATTTAATATTCGCCTTTTTACTTTGATTATTCTATATTATTTCCACTTCCCTTTAATTCCTGCTACATTTATTATTACAAGAAAACCATGTCAAAGATTATAAATAAAGAGCCTAAAGTTAACCCTGGCATAAGTGTCTTAAGTGACCTGATCAAGAACGTGACACAGTGTTTGCAGACAACGCAAATCTAGGTAGGGTAATACAATGTGAGCAGGATATTACTTTGCTGTAGAGTGATTTGGAAACATCAGAAGGCTGGCCATTTCAAATTAAATGTAATGTAGATAAATGCAAAGTTATGCATTTTAAGTAAATAATACGCAAGCAACTTACACTGTAAATGGCAGTGCGTTAATAAAATGAATGAACAATTTTATTTATGAAGAAAGGTTAACACATTTCAATTTATTTTGTTTAAAAAAATGGCTCATCTGGGGGGATATGATAGCATTATACAAATATATTTGGGGCTAATACAAACAACAGTCTGGAAATCTATTCATAAACAAAACTATGCATAGATACAAGTTCACCCATTTAGAATGGTACAAAAAAGATTTAGTCTAAGTATAGGAGAGGGTTTACAATAAGGATGTAGAATTCTATGCCCAAAGAGGTGTATGTTTTCAGAGTTTGTACAGATGATGAAAAAGCTAATGGATGAATACTTGCAAAAACAAAATATACAGGGATATCATTTTTAATATGTGGGGTAACAGATTCTTGATCCAAGGAGAGATCTGACTGCCAATATGGGGTCAAGAAGGAACTTTTTCCTAGTTTGTTGCAAAATTAAAAAGCACTTCAAACGTTTTTTTTTTTTGCCTTCTTTTGGATTAACAGCACAAACGAATAGGATAAAGGCTAAGCTTGATATACGCAAGTCTCTTTTCAGCCTACATAACTATGTAACTATGCAGAATTCCTATTTTCTACATTTTAAAATAATTTAGATTACACATTTGAAATTGATATGATGTTAAAGTTTTACTTGAAGCGGATTGTTCTTCACTTTTACTGTACATAGCAGTCTTTGCGCACTGAGTAGTTAGCTAGTAGAACTGTGTATAAAATCAGACCCACATTTTCATCTAGTCCTATATCAATGTTACTTCATAGATATGCCCCTTCTCGGTCTTTCCGTTCTTCCGGTGACCTTCTCCTGTCCGCTGCTCGCACCCTTACTGCTTACTCTCACTTGCAGGACTTTTCGCAGGTGGCTTCCTTTCTTTGGGACAGCCTGCTTACCCCCACCAGACACGCCCCTAGTATTCAATTGTTTAAAAAAATCCCTCAAAACAAATCTGTTCAGAAATGCTTATGGATTTACAGAGTAATTTGCCCTCCTAAAGTGCCACATTCCACTCTCACCAGTTATACTACTTGTCCACCTTGTTTGGTGGCTGTCACCCTTGCTGCCCTGTTATGTATTTGTACCCCACCTCATCTGCCTATTGCTCCTGTGTCACTATGTAATTGTCTCATTTATTGTAATTCCACCCATCCCCCCCCCCCCCACACCCCTTTCATAATATTGTAAACCGCTGCGGAATTACTTGGCGCTATATAAATACCAATAATAATAATAATAATACTTCTAGCTAGATTTTTACATTTTAATGCCGGCTCTACATGCTGCATGGGTCCTGTGATCATTGCTGCAGGCTTGGCCCATGGTCATCATTACTAAAGTGTTGGCTATATGCATTAGTCGATACACTGCATTTGGTCCGTCCAGATTGTGACAGAGCTCCACGTATCCCTGTACCACGACCAGGTATCTCCGTCAAGTCTGCTTCTTCGTATCTATCAGGAACCCTGGAGGACTTCAAACACAGTTGCCGAGGCTTGATCACTGAAGGCATTTTCCACCTGGACCAGGCTACTGTGTTTATAGCCCTGGACACACTTCCATCAACAGATTTCCCCAAACACCAGACGACACTTGGTAAAGGTTAAAACAGCAAATAACTTTAATATACATAGCCCACATATTTATGCCCCCAACAGCTACATACAATAGGGTAAATAGAACACTATAGTACAAGAAAGGGTGGGGCCAGACAATAGCAAGGGCTAATGGGAGATTGAGGAGGGACAGGGCAGCTAGTTTAAACTGGTCTGGCAGTGCCCCCAGGACAAGGCCCTGCTGGGGAAACAATAGGACTGGAAAAAGGGGGAGGAGAAAGGCACAGACAAGCAATACGTTCAACATACACTTCACCAATACTGGGCACAAGAGGAATCTGGGGACCCACATGTAGTGTCTGTCTTCCACCACCAATGATCATGACTATTGTTACACAGATCAAGTGGGTTTTATAGCTGGCAGAATGATGTGGGATAATACTATTTGACTACTTAATGTCCTGCACTTAGTATGTCATTTGTAGCAGCTTTTTCTTCTCCTATATATCTATGCAGAGAAGACTTTTAACCAAATTGATTGGAGTTTCCTATGAGTTACCTTAGAATATATGGATTTTGATTCAGGTATCAGCACATGGATTGCTCTATATACTATTCCCAATGCCCAGGTCAGGGTGGATGAGGCTATATCAGACATTCTGCTGTTTACCCTTCTATTTGTTCTCTCTCTAGACCCTTTTATGAAGGCTGTCAGATGGAACGGAGGTATATCAAGCTTTTCATTTAGAGGGGAATGAACCTTAAATATCACCCATCAGCAAGTCTCAGTCAAACCTCAGTCGGGAACAGTTTATCTTTACCTTGTGCAGTTCAAAAATTAACTATCAGGTTATTTGAATTACTAAAGGTCTAAATTCTCTATATCAATATTACTTTTTTACATCTTATGTGCTACAGACAAATATGCACCTTTGGTCAGGTACATATATTTCATGCTTTGGGAGATTAAATTAAATAAAAATGAATCTATTGTCTTACCTATTTCAGATATCCCAATAACCATTTCATCTTCCTTTTTCTCAACTTTGATCTCTGTTGCCCTAAGATTTATTTGAAAGGGGCACGGAGCTTGAGTATGCCATAGTCAATTTTTTTTGCCTTTAAGACGTAACACAATATAAGTATGCTTAGAATTATTGATTGACATGTCCCTAAGAGTTGATTGAGTATTGTGAGAAATTATTCCAATAGCTCCATTCCTGATAGACTGGCTAGATAAATCCTAGAATGTTGCATTCTATCAGGTATGAATATGGTTTAACAATCTTCCCACACCCTTTAATACGAATAGAGCAAAACCCAAGCTAAGCTTTTTCACCTTTGTCCTATTTTAATTGCTAAGTACAAACAAATATTTTATTATTATTATTATTATTATTCATTTCAAAAGGGTTTTTTTAAATGCAGATACATTATTAATCCTGCCTCCCTGGAGGACATCTGTTGTTACAACCTCCAGTAATGGATCATCAAAGTGCATTCTATGGAATCTCTCACTGCTTCTCTGCAGGTCCGCCTGCACCGTGGACCATGTTTCTCTGCCGCTCTTTCTCTTACTAAGGCTGGTGATTTTTTATTATTTTCTGAACACCACAGATTGCCTGACTTGGCCTATTTTTTTTTCTTCAAACCTCTTGTATTTATACAATGTTCCTAGCTTAAAGTTTTGAAAGATCTTTTATGCTGACATTCTAATTTTTATTCTTACATTAAAAAAGTGAATACAATGGAATGGAGGGGTATTGAGAGGAGTTTAGTGTGTTATCTGTACGTTATCAAAGTATTTTCTTAATGGAAGAATAAAGGGAAACATTTTCTTTAAACCTTCTTGGATTAAAGCCTACATGTTCTGTGTTTCTGTGTTGGAGGCCAACAATTTGCATATACCATGTTATTATTTTTATTTTTTTTAATACATTTTATTAAAGATTTTTCCATTGTATCAAGATAATTAATAGACATGTAACAATACAAAAATGTAATCGATTAATATAATAAAGACAAACATTTGATACCAAACATTTGCTAAAGAATCTTCCTATTTGTTCAAAATAAACCGAATACATAGACAAAGACTAGAACAAGACAAAAAAGATAGGCCACCACCTATACAGAGCAGAAAGGATTTCCTAATAATATATCAAAACCTAGTAGATACAAGGCTAATTACCATATAACAGTACAAAAATCGCCCAGTTGAGACCATTATTATTATTATATATTTTTATGTATTTAGAAACGAATGACCCACATAGGATTGTCAATGACTAAAGTCCAGTTTAGGGAAAGAAAAATAAAAAAAAGAAAGAAAACACTAGACCAGAAATATATTACAATTAAATATTGGAAAGTTTTTGAAGCCAGTTAGAATACCATTTTCTTTTTTTTTTAGAAAACAGTAGTATTAGTTATAATATCTTTTTCCATTGTTAATTGGAATCTAATTTGGGCAATCAAATGGGATTTCTGGAATAAATTAGAGGTCTTCCAATGTCTGGCAATAATGATTTTAACTGCAACAAAGCAGTGAGTGGCCAAACAAATATATTTATGCGACTTTAATTGCCAATTCAAGTGTAGAAGGGCAGTGGCCGGAATTTTGTTGAGTTTAATAAGTGTAACTATATAGAAGATATTAAATGCCCATACCCAAAGCGATTTAACTAGTGGGCAGTCCCACCATATTTGAATACAAGTGCCCGGGTGCGTGCCACATCTCCAGCAAGTAGAATTGTATGTTTCATACATTTTTGTCAATCTTGTTGGAGTAAAGTACCATCTATGTACAACCTTGAAGTGGCATTCAGTAATATTAAGACAATGTATTTATCTGTTTGTATTAATTAAGGAGACTAGCCAATCATTTAGGGGAATCACTAAATTAAATTCCCTCTCCCAGGTATTGATCAATTTATGGGGGATGATCCTAGATTCATCAAGCAAGGAGATAGCAACAGAAGTAACCTTAGAAACCGTTCGATAACAAAATAAAGTTTACAACTTCTTTGCCAATGGGAAGGAGGTTGGAATAACACATTTCTGTTTCAAATGTTATTAATAGGAAGAGACCTCACTCTAAGTTACTCATTTTGCTGAACTGATACTGTGACATGGCATGATTTGGATGTCTATAAACTTCCAGTGAATAGTTAAGCTTACCTGTTTCTTTAATTTTCTATTGAAGCAAATAACATTTCTGGTGGGAGTTCTCAGCTGGAGCCATATAATTTTGTAATCATCTTGATAAACGGGGGGAAAAAATATCCATAAAGCTTTATAATATGTCTTTGACAGACCTTCATGTCCTGGGGATTTTTTGCAGGGCATGTCTAAAATTGCTTGAATGATTTTGGTTATAACACTCTTAGAAGTTAATTAAGTACTCTGTTCTAGCATGAGGAGAGAATGTATGCATTCTCCAACATGGCATTTATTTGAGAGGCACACAAATAGGAAGGTTTTTGTGTCTTAGTTGAGGCTATATAACATTTGGTACGAAATAGCAAATCAGTTAGCTGTAGTTTTTGTATTTAGAATCTTTTTGCCATTAGTCACATACATGTGCTATTTTGTAAGCTAATGAGCATTTTTTGTTCCTTGTGAGGTTAACAGGGATTGTGTCTTATTGCTTTGTCTGGACTATATTTAATTTTCCCCAAATAAATGAGATATCATTAAAACAGTGAGCACTGAGTAGCAATTTTGGTGATTTTTATATATTCTTTCTTTATAAATTTGGATTTTAAACAAAGGTAACTAGAACAACAAAAATTGTAAGACCTTTTGAAACAGAATAATAATAGAGCAACAGGTTGAGTGATTAGTGACACCAAATCAAGTCTCAATAAATCAAATGAAAGACAGATAGTGAACAGTGAACCAGAAAATCATTGAAGAATTCCCATACTCTTAAAGCCAAACAGACCTATGTAAAAAAAATCATTTAAGTACTGTGTGGACAAAAATGTCATAGTCTTGTATTGGGTGGGGTGAAAAAAACACACAACTCCACCCTAACTCCTCTATCCAGATAGGAATCATAGAGGAGGGGAAATATACCCTTCCCTCAACTATAATTGTAATTATTATATAAATATATATATATTTTTTTTTTGTTCTTAGTTTTTTTTACAAGATACAAATTGTATCTGTTATTTTACTATATATATATATATATATATATATATATATATATATATATATATATATATATATATATATATATATATATATATATATATATATATGAAGTAAAATAACAGATAACATTTTTTATCTTGTAATACCCTTTTTATTGGTCTAACAGAATTTTGTAATAACAAGCTTTCGGGAGAACCTCCCTTTCTTAATTCTAAAGCATTTCTGAGCAAAGACGACACATAGAATTCAAAGTTGCGTTTTGATACACGGGTTAAAGTGACATGAGTGCAAATAAGACACAGATTTGATAGAAAATAGACACCATTCTCACAAAGCGTCATAAATATCTTGTGTGAAAATCACAGAGTGAGGGGGAGAGAGAGAATAAAAAAACAAGCAAACAGTGGAGAAGATGATGCTAGAAGGGGAGAGTACAATAATGAATTACTGCTGATTAAGAATGCATGAATTCACATCCAAGTGTTCCAGAATATGCATGAAGGTAAATATACCGCATACTCAGACAAACATGCATAGTATTGTATATGTACAAATGTGCCTACACATACACTAATACGGCTACAATCTCTATTCTCTCTCTCTTTTTTCCTCTCTCTGTGTATGAATATATATAGACAAAGACAAAACAAAAATAGGAAAGTTACTCACAGGCCTGTCACCCCCATCCTAGCCAGAGTTCGACCCATAAAATCACAAGAAAGGCAGGGCCGGATTTACCAATAGGTAGACAAGGCACCTGCCTACAGTTGCCTATCCACTAAAGGCACCTGATTTTTCAGCACTTGTAGTATGCATTTTTTAACTTAAGTATGCATTTTTTAACTTCCCTTCAGCCCACAGGTAGCCTCTCACACATGATATGCCTTGCTCCATAGAAGGATGTCAGCTCTATAGAAGACATGGAATGGTCAGTCCTTTACAAATAACCATTTAAACTCCAGCACTCAAAGTCTGAACCTGATAATAAACTCTTTACCTTAATCCTATGTCATCTTACAAACTAAACACCTCATGTACCCTAATATTAAATTTAACCCAACTCTAGTCTTAAGTCCAATATTTCTAAAACACCCCCTGTATCCAAACACTAAATGTAACCAAACTCTAATCATAAACAGCCCTTAAACTTCAACTTTTCCACTCTCAAGCTGTTACTCTTCTTTACAATAAATACCCTATGTAATCTAACTCTGATGTCAACCCCTCTCTAATCTTAAAAAACCCTCTACCCTAACCACTTCTAACATTAATTTTTAACTCTAGATGCATTTACACGGCTGCATGCACTCGCTATACCCACAGATTCAAACACAATACATCACAAGTAGGAATGTGCACATACACAGATATGCAATTTTCAAATATCAATATGTTTTCAGATGGTTTTTGGACCTGCAACATTCTGTTAATAAATGCATTATGCTTATTTGTATGCCTTTTTTGGTTGGGAGCAGGAGCGCCTGATGTGAAAATATGGATACAGGGTAATAAGAAGGGGGTAAATTACCAAAGTCCCCAAATCCTATGGAAGGCCTTTCGTGTAGAGGGGGCAAGGACTGTCAGTTTGCCCATTTCCACTGCATGATAAGCCCTATATGGTATATTAGCCATGAACCATAACTGTACCATTTAGCTTGTTTTAAAGACTCTAGAAATGTTATGGAAGGTGACAATTATTAGCATGATTATTTCTTTGTCTTTTAAGATAAGTTAATTTGTTTTACTAATCATGCAACTCTAAGAGAAGACAGTCACTAGAGGTTTGTTTAACTCTGCAATTGAACATGGTTTCTAAAAATCTGAAATATTTTACACTACACCCAGACCACTTCATTGAGTGGTTTTAGTGGTCCTCTAATGGGTTAGTATATGCAGCACAAACAATACAGTGTGACAGTGAAGCTATAGGTGCCATTCCATGGTAAGTGCTGAAACCATTTCCAAATGGTTTGACAATCGCTTGGGTCACCAGGATATCTTCTGCCTGGTCTCTCCATCTGAGTTCATTCCTACATATTCCCATATTCCTACTTCTGTTTGTTTGGACAGAATTCATTGGCTGAGACTGTCACTTAGGTGCAAAATGTATACATGTAATGCAAAAGGAGATCTACCACATTAGTGATCTCAGACAAAAATGGCCAGACCAGAGGATGAAATGCAAACTATCATAGCAGATAGCTGCTTAAAGGTATATATTTCAGTGTATCACTATACAATGCAAATAATTATTAATATATGCACTTTACTGTAAATCTATGCTAATCTAATACCTTGTATATGTATAAATGTATAGTCCTCCACCCATCTACTTTTATTATATCATCAATGTATATGGTGTAGTTACTGCATTTTATAAGGAGTAGGCAAATTCATTTTTGATAAGAATAAAGTTCTTTAGGTCACACTTCTTTTCCTAAGCTGTGTGTATGTCAGTCATGGCATCATGGATCTTAGTCATCTCTTTCACTTCACGTTGGTTTGCCGTCTGGTGAGAAAGTTCCTGTGTATCTAAAAAGATGTCACCTGATATTCTAATGATGTTGATTGAAGAGAAAATAACAGTTTGCCCAGTATTTGTTTTATTGAATTTTGTAGCTGAGATTTGTGGCAGGAGATAAATGCATGTACCATCAATTTGGATAGGACTCAAGGCCATGGAGACTGCATTATCCTTGATATTATTAAGACCAGAATTGCAAATGCTGCAACTTTCATGGTGCTGTAGTTTTATCACACAGCACAATGCCACAGATGTAGCAAGTTGTAACCACACCAGCCCAGGATCTCCATATCCAGCATCTTCACCTCCAAGATCGTCTGAGACCAGCCACCCGGACAGCTGCGGCAACAATCGGTTTGCATAATAAAAGAATTTCTGCACAAACTGTCAGAAACCATCTCAGGGAAGCTCATCAGCATGCTTGTCGTCATCAGATGCTGGATGTGGAGGTCCTGGGCTGGTGTGGTTACATGTGGTCTGCAGTTATGAGCCCGGTTGGATGTACTGCCAAATTTTCTAGTGAGTGAGCTTGTCAGTGAACCTGTCTGTAGTGAGCATGTGTGTGTCAGTGAGTCTGTCGGCAGTGAGCTTGAGTGTGTGTTAGTGAGTCTGTCGGCAGTGAGCTTGGGTGTGTGTCAGTTAGCCTGTCTGTAGTGAGCTTGGGTGTGTGTCAGTGAGCTTGGGTGTGTGTCAGTGAGCCTGTCTGTAGTGAGATTGGTTGTGTGTCAGTGAGCTTGTCTGTAGTAAGCTTCTGTGTGTGAGTCAGTGAGCTTGTCTGTAATGAGCATGTGTATGTATGACAGTGAGCTTGTCTGTAGTGAGCATGTGTGTTTCAGTGAGCTTGTCTGTAATGAGCAAGTTCGTGCCTGTGAGTTTGTCTGTAGTAAGCTTGTATGTGTGTCACAGAGTTTGTCTGTACTAAGTTTGTGGATGTACCAGTAAGCTTGTCTTTGTGTGTCAGTGAGATTATCTGTCAGTAAGTCTATTTATGTGCATTAAGTCCAATAAAACTGTTTTTTCAAAGATCCTGGCATAGAATCGTCCAGGCTTCAGTTGGTGATGTGTACATGTGACCAAACAGAAAATAACCAATAATAGTGCAGATAGTCAAATATTTAGTTTAGGACACAAAACAAGGATGTGGGATCACACTCAGATTTGTTAGAGCAATAGACCAGCACTGAGTAAAACAGTGTACAGCGGTATAATCCATTTAGATCCACATACATATACTCAATCATCACTCCAATGTAAAATGAAGAGATGGATGTAGCAGAGCGCTAGTCCTGACATGGACTATTCCCCTGCTGGATCTGTGAAGACAGGAACTCTGGAACAAGGAGCTGTGAAGTGAATAGCTCTATCCCTCCTCAGTAATTGGACGACACACAGTTCTGGGAGTACAACAGATTTATTCAGCACAAACTCAGCCTTTTATGCACAGACCTCGAGCATGGGGTTTCCATTCAAAACTACACAAGGCCCTCCCAGGTGTTCCTGTGGCTGGGAAATAATTGAGTCGAAACTGAGTAACTCAATTATCTCTCAGCCACAGGAAACAACATGAAACATGCATAAAACATCCCAAAAATATATTCATAATTCACAGGAACCCCACAAGTCTTACATCCCTGAATAACTGGGATGATTTGGTAGAACAAAATCGCCATTCCGGTAAAGTTCTGACAGGCCTGCCACGAGGTGATGGCCCAAAATAGTTCCAGAGAAAATGGGGCAACGTCCAGTCTACTTTCCAGCGAATGCTCCCCCCGGTCGGGAGATACTATCTCCCGACCTGAACTTCGTTCATCTAGTAGTTGGTCGGGAAGTGGGACAGGCAGCGTGCAATCTTTGCCCACATTCATGGGATCGCGTGGGTGAAAAGAGTTATAGGTGTTCAATGACCAAGTATTGCTGCCTGTGTTTGGGAGACAAGATGGCCACCATTCACTGGGTATAAAAAAAGGGTACCACTCAGAGGGTGATACAGCAGTGGAGAGGGGTAGATGGTGACATTTTGTGACATTTTGTGAGAAGTAAGTGACACTGGGATGAAGAGGTGGAAAGAGTGCACTATTGGGGTGGGAGGAGGGCTAGACAGGTGGCAAAAGGGTGGCCTGAATTGACACCTATATTAGGAGAGGGGGAGAGACAGGGGGACTGGGTTGAGGAGGTGGTGATTTTTAACACTTAGGTGAGGAGATGATGACACTGAGGTGAGAAGAGAGGGTAACACCGAAGTGAATATAAGGTGACTAGAGAAGAGAAGTGGTCATCTGTATCAGTATACATGCACCATCACAGGTGGTGTATGTTTACTGATACAAAGGACACTGGGAGGACTAATACAGAGACATTTGAGGACACTGGGAATGGTGGCACTGGGGTGGGGGTAAATTGTGACACATTGGTGGAAGGGGAGAGATGGCAATTGTCATTTCTACATGGTGATTATGTCATTTAGGATGACTACAGCTTAAGTGGGGCCATTTGAGGAGGGCTCTGAAGGTCAAGTATTGGAACTTGCAAGATTAAGACCTATATTGTTGCCTGGCAGAGTCAGTGAGTTTTGCTTTAGACTCAAGTCCCATGTATGTTGTATTTTTCAACATAACAACTATATGGTATGGTACAAGAGGGGGCTAAGGGTGACATTGGGTAGATATAGTAGCTCTGAGGCTGTGAGATGATAATGCTACAATAGGGTGGTAGAGAGAGTGTTATACTGGTTTGAGGAGGAATAGGGAGTGATGCTGTGTGGGGAGGGAGGGATTTTGTGGGGGAGAGATTGTGTTGCAGAGGTAGTGAAAGTGAGGTACTGTGTTGGGAAGTTGGTGATATTGTGGTGGGCAGATTTTGACTGGAGGTAGGGATGTGATGCTACTGGAGTGACTAGAAGGAATAGAGAGTGGTGTGGAGGAGAAAATGTAATCCTACAGTAAGTAAAGGGTACCACTGCGGTTTCTAGCTATACTGGGATCGGGGCAAAGGTGACACTGACACTATGTTGCATGTTGACTACATGTGTAAGAAGCTGAATCTGGGGAATGTCCAAATATTTTGAGTCTAAGTAAGAACCAAATATGACATAGTCTAATGGATCAAGAAGAGAAGCTTGTGGGTTTAAGGAATTACATTGTGAAGGGACCAAGCTATATTGTAAAAATCCCTTATTTCGACTGACTTTCTTTAAAGAATTTAGTGGGTAAGCTATTCAATAACGGTGCAAAGAAACTTGGTGCTTCTTCACCAATATAAATAGGATAATCTTTCTTTGAATCAGCAGGGCAAAACATCTCTAAATGAAATATCCAAATTAAAATAATCCCTAGCAAAATAATATACATTTAAAATGTGTTATGTGGCCTTTAGTTTGTTCATTTTAAAAGAAATATTTTTTTTTCTGCTTCCAATGTAAAAGGATTTTGCAATAAATATATTAATTGCAGATGTTACAACACCTCCTATCGATAATCAAACTAATTAGAATTTGACATTAGGGTATCAAATAAAATAAACGCTCAACAACAACAATGTGAAATTGTGTCATGGTTAATTTAACATGCAATAACAATGCCAAACAATGTAAAAATGTAATAAAAGTGTCACTAACGTGTAACCAGACAATTAAATCCATCTTTTTGATACTCGATGAACAGTGTATGGATTTAATCAAATCTGTGGCACCTAAATTTAGAAGGTAGTTCACATCTGTACCAGTACTAATTTGCTGGAACAACCCTAAACATCATCTATCCAGATGTGTTCTTTAAACTGTCTTCCTGCTCTGTGAGGTCAAATCCAGGGCTTTCCAAGTTAACTCATATGTGTTAAAGGCTTGCAGCACATCGCAGTGCAAGCCTTGTGTGGGATTCTTCAGCACTGAAGGGGTTTAATAGGTGGTAACTCCTCTCAAGTTTCAGAAAGGGGCTGGAATTTAATGCACGCCAAAGTTTTTCCTATTTAAGAACAGTGCAAGGGAATCCTTGTGGCTATGTTCTGTTAAAGGGCCCATTGCTGAAGGGGAAAGGGAAACAATTGATGGTGCTAATTTAACAAGATTTTTTGATTTTTTTTCCCCCTAGTCTGCACTTAGAGTCTCATGTCTAAAATTTAGACATGATGAGCTTTGTGCAAGTCGTCCTCCTCTGCACCCTTGCAGTGACTTACCCTTCCCTTATATTGGCACAGCAGCAGGAGCAGTTAGGTAAGTAACCCTCCCAAATGATTCTTCTTATTACAATGAATTTGTATAATTTAGGGATCATCAAAAAAAAAAAAAAAGACATAAATAAACAACTTTTGCAAACAAATGCATAGAAAAAATATCTAATGGGTGAAGATTTTAGACTGCAGCACCTTGTGATGGAATTTGCATCAAGTTCTCAAGGCAACAAAGTACTTTTAAAGCAACATTCAAAACAAAGTTTATAAAGGTAAAAAAAAAAGTACTTAAGTTCCTGAAAGTAACTTTTCAAGGAAAAATTGTGCACAAACATCTCACAAGGTATTGCTCTATATAAGGTTTGGAGGCTGCAAAGTGATATGCACTATCCTAATTTGGTTTATTTAAAATAACATTTACTAATTTACCGCTGATTAGTTAGTAATTTGGCTCAGGGGCTTTTCTAAGAAGACCAAACATTATCTTGACAATCATGATTTGTAAAATGTCATAATATTTTGGCTTTCAAGAAACCTCTCTCAATGTTTGACTGCTTAGTAAATCTCCGCTGATATGAAAATATATGATGCAATTTTTCTTCAATGACACAAACCGATTAAGACCTCACGGGGAATTATCTCTAATTCAACTCATTGTTAATTTATTATTACTTAAACAGATTTACAAAAAAACAAAAAAAAATATTATTACTTAATTGCTGTATTAATAACTTCCTTGTACGGTGTTAGATTAGTTTGAATTGGTGCTTGAAGCTATACTAATATTTCTGGTTTTGTAATACAGAACATACCGTTGTTCTAGTGAAAGATAGTAATAAAAATTGTAAAAAGATATCACATGAATGAGTCAAACTGTAGATAAATATATGCAATGATCATTTTTATTTTCATATATGATTATTGTAAAAAATAATAAGGTTAAAAGTTACTACTCCTTAACTGTGCTGAATTACTGTTACTCTGCATGTATGTGGCGTTCATTTTTGCTTATTCTTTATCTCATGTATATTTGTACCTGCACACTGCCTCCATTTCTCTGTACCCTGCCCCTTTTTGTGTATTCTTGTTTTTCACCTATATAACGACCTGTTTATAACACTGCACCATTGCCCTCTTGCTTTACCTATTGTGTCTGTATGACCATATTGCTTCCTAATTTCCTATCTCTCTATTGAATCCTGCTTCTGCCCTCCCTTGATTTAATGCACTTCTCTCTCATGCATAATTGGGAGGGTTAGCTGTAAAGAATGGTCTTGTAACAAAACTCTAAAAGTGAATGAATCAGCATAGCAACCAAAGGAATGTTCCCACTGTTTGCTCAATATTTAGAACTTTGTTCCCCCATTTGCTCTGTATAAAATGTGCTCATTATTTCTCTGTTTCTTCTATAGTCAGTCAAACCTAGAACAAAAACTCATTACTGTTAAGTGCCAAGCCCTTGATAGTCATGAAGTCTGGCTTTAAATTTTGATAGTACATAGATAAACTGCAGTGAGAAGACTAGATTTTAACTGTCTGATGTATGTCATGCTCATAATATAGTCAATACTGTACAACTTGAGCTGCTGTGATAGTAATACACATTGGTGGTCTATAATGTGTGGATCAATGCCAGATTTTTCAGTCTATATAAGATTTCAACAAGTCATGTGTTTTGAAACATCTGTCTGGTTTACAAAAGGCAAAATGAGCAATTAATATTTTCCTTCCTATAAACTGAAATCATGTACCATCAACTAGTACATGTCTTCATCTCCCAAACTAACTGCACTGTATGGAGATAGATAGATAGACGGATGGATAGATGGATTGATGGATGGATAGATAGATAGATAGATGGACGGATAGATGGATTGATGGATGGATGGATGATAGATCGATAGATAGATAGACAGACAGACAGACGGAGAGATGGATTGATAGATGGAACTATAGGTGGATGGATGGATAGATGGATGGATCGATAACTAGATGGATGGATAGATGGATAGATAGACAGACAGATAGATGGATTGATAGATAGATGGATGGATGGATGGATAGATAGACAGACAGACAGACGGAGAGATGGATTGATAGATGGAACTATAGATGGATGGATGGATCGATAACTAGATGGATGGATAGATGGATAGATGGATGGATAGATAGATAGATAGATAGATAGATAGACGGACAGATAGATGGATTGATAGATAGATGGATGGATGGATGGATAGATAGACAGACAGACAGACGGAGAGATGGATTGATAGATGGAACTATAGATGGATGGATGGATAGATGGATGGATCGATAACTAGATGGATGGATAGATGGATAGATGGATGGATAGATGGATTGATAGATAGATAGATGGATGGATGGATGGATGGATGGATAGATGGATAGATAGATAGTCAGACAGACAGACGGAGAGATGGATTGATAGATGGAACTATAGATGGATGGATGGATCGATAACTAGATGGATGGATAGATGGATAGATGAATGGATAGATAGATAGATAGATAGATAGACAGATAGATGGATTGATAGATGGATGGATGGATAGATAGATAGACAGACAGACAGACGGAGAGATGGATTGATAGATGGAACTATAGATGGATGGATGGATAGATGGATGGATAGATAGATAGATAGATAGATAGCATTGTATGCATTTCCCAAAGTTTATAAACCATCCACTGGTAAGAAAGGGATTGCAAGCAAATGCTATATCCACATCCCTGGAACTGCAGGAGTTAAAACAACGTTTCATAGGCACTGTTTGTCAATGAAATTGCAAAAGGCAACATTGATGTATGTGAATATTGCAAAAATGTATGGAGAGTAATATGTGTTGTCCCATGTTCAAATGTGCTGTGCTCAGATAAAATGAAGTATGTTTTAAACTTTTTAACATTGCTACAAAGCTTCAGTTGTTGTTTTACTTGATTTAAAGTCATTGCCAACTATAACCAGCCTACTTTTCTCAAACAGAGCTATGTCAATCACTGCAATCAGAATATCTGTCAAACAAGAGTGCAAGATCCGTGTGTCACGCCTCTCTGTAACAATTTCCATAGAGTCATGTTTAGCTGCAGGCTATGGATTTTTAGCCTGTGTTGTCACAGCTGGAGAAAGCTGTGGTTTGAATAAAAGTATAACATTCTCTCTGTAGTCTGCAAGAACTGGCAGTGTACAATGTACAGCATGATCTCATCATTATTAATATACTGTATGTTGCTTTAGAAAACCTCTTGGAAACCTCATCATGAGAAGTTTCTCTTTGGGGTTTTGGCTTTTTTGGACTTCTCACAGCATATGAAAAAGATAATATAAAACACAAGCAATGTAGACAGCATTTTAGAATCCTTGATGTGTTACAAGACAAACCACGGAAAGCGGTTTTGTGATTTATATTCCAACCATTTGTATTACAAATTTGTGTAACTTCCTTTTTCAAAGAAGAAAAAGAATATGTCTGCCACCTAGTGGTATTTTATGATATTACATTGAAACAAAGCCTACATGCCACACCTTTAAAGGAACTCTATCTTAATGGGTTTTTTTTTTATCGGGGCTTTAGTCCCAAAAGGACGCTTTTTTTTAAATAATGGGGTTAAAGCATTTTCAAATGGTTTAACCCAGATGTTGCCGATGCCATCTATCTGCTTCCTCCTCTGTGTCCTTGTTCTACTCAACTGGACTCACACAGAACATTTGCCTTGGGTCCTAGTTAAAGGATAAGATTGCCATTTTTTTCATACTGGTTCTTGCCTTGTTGCTATGTTTGCCTGCTGCCGGCTGTTTGCAGCTGTGCAGCTGTGCAGATACTCAATTTGAGACAATCAATTCAGCTAGTGCTCAGAAAATAGCCAGCCTGCCATATATTTTGCTACATTGCTGTATATTTGCTTAGCATATTGGCCATTCATCTAGCTATGCCCAGCTGTACATTAAATAGAAAGCATGATGTTTCGCAGTATCTTTGCAAACACATTACCTTCATTAAACAGCCGTTTTGGGAAAGGTCATTTCACCCAACATTATGCAAGCCTTTTGTAAAATTGATTCAGCCCCACATAAATATTAAATACCTAATCCATTCCTCAAATTTCATATCATAGTAATGGTCTGACTCAAATTTAAACTTAAGCAAAATGATACTTAATGCACTAATATATCTAAGTTGCACATTAGATTTCAATAGGAAACACTAATTCGTGCTTGTTTCATATTCCTCTCCTGAACATGGGTGCAATGGGGGCAATCTAGGCATCCAAAACCATCCCTGTCAATAATTTGTCAGTGCGTGCTCCCATTGCAGTCATTCAGGAATACAGTAAAATTGGCACTCTATCAGCAGATGTCTGTATGTTACAGGCCTATGGAATAGCTGAACAGGAAAAGCAGATAATCCGCTTACACTCCTGGCAGTCCTCTTCAACCTATTGTTCCTGTAAGTTTATTTGTAATTGTCCTATTTATAGTTAAATCCCCTCTCATAATATTGTAAAGCGCCACGGAATCTGTTGGCGCTATATAAATTGCAAGAATAATAATAATAATAATAATAATAAGTTAGGTAATTGTTCAAACCTAAACCCAACTAAGAATTTTCAACATGCACATTGTGTAGAGTCTTAGATATTAGAAAGCATTGAACTGTTAAAGTTGGGGTTTACTGTTCCTTTAAAGTGATTTAGTCTTCTAATTGCTGGATTGCACATTGTTTGCTACAGGAAAATACATTTCCCAGCTGGATTATGGGAGAAATTAAGTCAGTTGAAGATGAAGATTTTGTCCTTAGACAATAGTTGGCTGTTCCACCTGGCATTGTGCAATATCAGCTGAAGTCAGTGTAACTAGTCGTTTAACCCCTTAAGGACACATGACATGTGTGACATGTCATGATTCCCTTTTATTCCAGAATTTTGATCCTTAAGGGGTTAATGGAAAAGATTCTTGGATGGTCTTCTTAAAAAAATATTATAGATTATATTCTCATGAAGAACGCAATAGAGAAAGGCATAGGCACAATAACACCACATCATTTATAATTTGTCTTTACAGTGTAATCCTTCACAATCTGCACATTTTAAGAGAAGGAATCATATTGTACTTTCCTGGTATAAATCCAATGTACTTCAATCAGCAAAGCAGTTCTTATCCCTTTTAATCTCTTGCCCAAGTAAAAACATTGCGCTCTAGCCTCCTGGCACTGTTGGAAATACTGGCTGTTTAATGTCACTATGACAATGGAAAAGTTGAGATAATTCAGAGACAGCAGGCATTTGTTAGCTATGATTTGGAGCACAGACTCTGGACTTGCATTTTTGGCAATGTTTATAGAAAGTGGATTCCATGAAGATAAGCTAAGAAACTGCTTCCATTTTCCGGAATTGATGCTTGTTTTTGTTTTAAATAAATCAGTAAAGTAAATTATCACATACCATTTCTGTTAAAGGTTGACTGCTAAATTCATAGAAAAATATCTTATGCTGAAATAGAGCACTGGGCTGCTCTCTAAACATACCAAATCAATGTAATAGAAACCTAAACAAAAAGTGTTGGTTTAGAAAAGAAATGATCTGCTAAATGTAAGCAAAATAACAAAGCTGGCAAATAGCTTAAATGGGATTTTTTGTTAATCTTATCTTGGCCATTTAATAATTAATGACAGTTTACTATTTAGTAAATATACACCTGTGAATCAATATGTATACCTGTAATGCTGAGGCAAATCTCATGCATGAAATTATACTATAACCAGATAAATGTTGGAGAAACACTCCAAAGTTAAAATTAAGTTACTTACCTCTAATCCAGTGGCAAGTCAATCTTCTTGTCACCGCTCTTCACTGCCCCTGGGAGAACATCACCAGTGATGATCTCCTAGCCAATCCAATGCTTCTCATAAAGAAACATGGGGATACAGAAGACATGCATGGCGATTGTTGCAATAGATCACTGCATAGAGCAACAGTAATTAATGCTCAAAGTTAATGAGGAAGAAAAATCTCCCAGCTGTCTGGTTGACGGTCGGGAGGCATCACTAAGAGAATTGATAACATTGTTTATTAATCTTTAAAATGGCAATTTTATTATATAGGGCAAAGGGGACATGCTCTTAAAGGACCACTATTGGCACCCAGACCACTTCAGCTTAACCCCTTAAGGACCAAACTTCTGGAATAAAAGGGAATCATGACATGTCAGGCATGTCATGTGTCCTTAAGGGGTTAATGAGGTTTAACCGTTTTCATATAAACATAGCAGTTTCAAAGAAACTGCTATGTTTATATTAGGGTTAAGCCAGCCTCTAGTGACTATAAGTCCGGCTGAATGCGCGCGCGGCTCCTGCGGAGCATGCGCATTCAGCCGAGGAGGCGGAGAGGAGGAGGAGAGCAGGAGGAGAGCTCCCCGCCTGGCGCTGGAGAAAGAGGTAAGTTTAACCCCTTCCTCTCCATCCAGCCTGGCGGGAGGGGGACCCTGAGGGTGGGGGCACCCTCAGGGCACTATAGTGCCAGGAAAACGAGTATGTTTTCCTGGCACTATAGTGGTCCTTTAACATATTCCTTTAAAGGACATTATATTTCAAATATATTGGCTTTTATGGAACACTATAGCATTACAAACCTTTATTCCTAACGCTATAGTGCCATAGCCCATAGCTGGTTCCAAGGGCCCCACAACTGCAATAAAAAAATTAATTAACCAAGTAATTGTGAGCAAATTAACATCCTTTCCAAAGTTAAGCTACAGGGAGTAGCATTGTTTTTTTCTTTTCCTCTAGTACTTATAAGTGGCACATCATATTTGTTACCAAATAGTAGTGTTTGTAATATTATGTATGAACTGAGGTCAAAGAGGTAATTTAGTGGTTTATTTTTTAAATAAGATTTGTGTTGAGGTGACAGATAAACAGACTAATTACACAAATATACCCAAGCTGGAATTATTCTTCAACTATTTTATTCTATATTTTGCAATTGTGTTGCCAATGAAACACAATTTATATTTATTTTAAAACCTCTTTGTTCCTGATGTAAAAGAACTAACTCTCTAGCTCTAATATTAAAAGAATATGTCTCATCCTAAAAGCCTTATTCAGCTTGTTTTATTTTTATATCAAGTTATATCAACTTGTTTCCATCAGGCATTGGGAATGAGACATTTCCTATTGTGCAAAAGAATTTAACCTTTGTTGGCTATATTATTGCTTTAAGCTATTTTTTAAAGGAGGTTTATGGAGCCAATTATGCGATTTCCTTTTAAATGAAGCCCCAGGCTTATAGAGGGCAATTTAAGCCTTTCACGGTCTTGCATGAACCATGATATTAAAGTCATTCTTTTGTTCTCAATATGATAGGGTTTCATCACATAAAACAATGGCCAGTGAGCTCCATTGATAGATTAACTATATAAAGTAACTTTGGGGTCGGGGGGAGTTACTTTCAGTGTTAGACATCCATGTTAGGTCCACAGTCTATAGCAGTTTAAGGGTTGGAAACTATAGTCATGTTTCAAAATATACTAAATATATTTTGTTAGGGTTAAAAGAGGAATTTATGATTGTGTGATATCACAAGTTAATTATTTTTAAGTCAATCACAAAAAAAACAACAACCCCATATTGGGTTTCATGTTTTGTATAAATTTACTTGATACTCATTCTGATTTTAAGGAACAGTTACAGAACAAGAATACAGAAAATGTAATTAACTTTAAAGCAAATGTACACTTATCATGCCTTAGCTATAGTGGTTATGGAACAAAGGACTAGGAGGGTAAATATTTGGATTGTCTTTTAGTGTCAGATTTGGGCAAGGTGTCCCTGCATGTTGGTATAGATTTAACTAGGTAATACCTATTCGTGATTAGCATTTATGCCAGCACTTTACTTGTGAAAAGCATTTCATACCCCTACCTTTGGTTAAAGAAGAAATGATCATATTAAATCTCTTGTTTGAGGACCATGTTGCTCCCTTATGGTTCATGGGAGTCTAAATCTCACTTCACAGTTTCAGGCCTTTTTCCAAGGTGACAGAGCGTTCATGCTATTTTATAGCAGATCAAGATTAGTCGTTAAAAAAATTAAAACAATTTTTAAAAAAATAATTTCTCTGTGGAGAGATATAATTTAATAATATAGTTTCCAACAGTAAACTAATCATGGAAATTATAGAAAACTGAAGATCTTGCAGAATGCAATATATCAAGGTCATTTAAGGCTAAGCCCTTCCAGGAGTAACACCTAGTGACTCTAAGCTAGCAGGGGCGATAGTTACATATTTGTGGCCAATGTGAGTTATAGAAAAATGTAATTGTGAAAATATATATATTTCATATATTCATTAAGCTATATTTCTCTAACCTTACATGATTTATTGTATTTGAATGTTATAATAGGAATGGATTTGGGTATCAAGAGAAATATAATAGTTTCCAGATGTTAGGAAACTCTAACAATTCTGCCAATTCCCTGATTATCTCTGAGATTCTCACAGATCTCAGTGTTCATGACTTACATTTCCAGTTTATCCCTCAACCCCCCTATGTTTTCTTTTAGAATTTTGGATTTATATGCATGATAACACTCATTAAATTTAACTAACAGTTCATGAGTCAACTGAATGATATTGTTACCATATCCGATAAACAAAGAGAACCATACAATTTATAAAAGAAGACATTTTACTGCCCTGACTCATAAAAGTAAAACATATGAAATAAATATACAAAGTTAAATAAATGTAGATGCAACTTAACATTATTTCTCCCGTCAGTGGCACTTCAACTTTAGTCACTGACGCTAGTGCATCACTTTCCACTATTTTCCATAGAATAACAGCTTACGCTAATTTTCTGGATAATCCATAGACCAATGAGAACATATCTCTTCTTGACAGATAAGACACCTCTCTATTGACCTGTATTAGTCACTGATGTTTAAATGTAATTCTGCTCCTTAAAACGTAACTGATTGTTAGTGATCCCACTTCTAACACCAACCCCAACATTTGAAATTTCCCTCACAACTGATAATGCCATAATCTAAACTACAGCCAGAATTTACTCTCAGCATTGAATTTTACTCATATCTGCCAAACATTTGCTGTCACTGTCACATCTTCAGTACTTGTCCATTCTGAATAAGCCAAAATCATAATTCTCACACTACTAATATCCCAATTGGTTTAATGCAACTTTTACACTTCCTAATTGGTCTGCCCTCTACCATATTTCAGCAAAGAATAACTGGATACATCGATGAAAAGTGCCACTGCCATAAAAAAGGATCTATTTTACAAATTTCACTCCTCTATCCTCTTTAAATATTTCAGATTTTCTCATTTGCCATATGTATCTCATTATTTATCATCAGATGCCATGCTCTATCATTCCTTTCTCTGATTCCTCATTACATCCATAACGAAATGCAAAGTACTAGCTAATGCATACAGTGACTTCACTATGACACCCCCCATGACTATGCACTTATCTCCAATGGCTCCCTGCTTTCCTCTATTTCCAACACATTACTCAATCAAAATAACTAACTGAACAATAATGTAGTGTCCAGTGATGAATCCAGGTTGGGGACCAGGACAAGTCCCCCTTAGTGGACAGAGGACTTCCTACTATAACCTTATGTTAGTAAAGTGTTCTCACCAATGTAGCTTGTGTGCATTGTGCCATTGGGCTATTCCAGTGTTCAATTTAGTAGTATTGCTACTGAATGGATCTTGCAAGACTTCCATAAGACTCACTGCATGTACAGAAACAGGCTACTGAATTCTGAACAAGACCCATTATATACTAGAACTCAATCCTGTGGAATTGTGATATGGTGAAATACGACATAAGCTACCTGCTGATATAGAAAATTATAAAAATTAATGGAATCAGTTTGAAAACATTGATTGACAGTCACTTTTAATCAGAAACCCCCAAGTATCTTTCACCTTTTCTCCTACTACTGTCCTATGACGGAAATCTAATGTTTTGTTATTTGGAACATGGCTTGTTGCTACAGCCAACTCAACAATAAATCAGATTAGTATATTAATTCAAAAGTCAATTCTGGCCCCTTTGCCACATAAATAGCCTAGAGCCTTACACAAGCTGCAAGGTCATAGGTCACTATTAGTTAATTCCTATTAGTCTGATACTATTTTTACAAAATGTGTTCTGTAACTAATGAAGGTTCTTTGACCAAGTCCGGTTAGACTCTGGCATCCCTATGCTATTTGTAAAGTACACATTAAGTGATGCCATTAAATAAGTGTGAAATGTTGGTTTGCACATCTGTGCTATTACTGGGTCATTTAAAAGGTAAAATAGCATTAAAAAAACACTCATAAAATGGTTCTAAATTGAACCATTGTTTTTAGTATAGCTTTGATCTGTTCACTTTTTTCTGAATTGGAGCCAACCATGTAAAACATCAATAAGAGGTGAAATGTTAGTCGTAAATTAAAGAATAAAGTAAATCATTGTGTCTACATTGGCACTGAAATGTTAAAGTATAATATAAATATTCTGGTAAAAATATGTAACTATCATCCCAAGTAATGAGTTGAAAAGATATTATTTTATGTGCATCATGTTATTTGAAACTTTGGTTTGGAAGGAAAAAGCATGCAGTACTTTGTATATGTCAGCGTTTTATACTTAGGTTTTGAAGATACTAATGTAAAAAATACATAGACTTTGGCAACAAATAGCAATATTACTAGTAAAAGCTAGACAATAAGACTGGAACTTTTCTGTACATATGTGGTCCAGAGAGGCTTCAGAACGGCGCCAGTCTTCATAATAATTTTATATATTTCATCACATATCATTATGGTTTTAATAGGTTCTGCTTAAGCAACTCAAATATACTTTGACTTAGTTGTGGCAGTTGGAATATTTCACTGAACAGAACTGCTCTTGGATAAAAGAGTCTTTTTTGTGCTAATAGTGGAAGGACCATAACATTTCCAAATGTAGGTAAATCCAATAAAACACTCAGAACAGTGTGGCTGCTGCTAAGTAAATTTATTGCATCATCAAACCGGAATACTAATATATAACATATGTGAAAGGGACACTATAGTCACAAGAACAACTGCAGCTTAATGTAGTTGTTCTGGTGTGTATAGTATGTATTGTTCTGGTATGTTTAAGCATGTGTGTTATAGGCATAAGGCTATCCTAGACTTAAGATAAGGCCATGAACCAATTAATGTATTTTGAAAATTGGGCAGACTAAATGGGCCGAATAGTTCTTATCTGCCGTCACATTCTATGTCTCTATAGGTGCTTTTTAGGTCAGTGCTGCGACATTTAGCATCACCACACTTTACATGGAGACGCTAAATGTTTACGATTCAATGCATCTCTATGAGGAGATGCTGATTGGTGCAGTGCAGAGTTTTGTTACACATCTGAAATACCATTGAATGGCGGTAATCGCCAATTTGATGATCTCAGCCAAGTAGGAGGGGTGGGGGTGGAGCCAAATGAGGCAGATTCATACAGCGCCAGAATAAAGATACATTTATTGCATTTTTAAGAGTACCAAGGGGACCTGGGGGCCTAAACTGCATTTTTAACACTATAGTGACATAAATACATGGTTGTAATCCTGTTCCTGTAGTGTTCGTTTAAGCTTTATTAATGTGAATATAGTATAATAGTAGCCATCTTATTATTGTTTCTCTGTTATATGAAAAATGTATCCATTTAATAGATCACAATTATATGGGTAAATTGAGTATTGTATTATATTATTCAGTTTACCACTACTGGTGTTGATGATGTGAAGTTATCTCATGCTTTTTTAAATGGTTTGCTTTGGAGAAAATGTATGTAGGACTGAAAGTAAACGTAGTGTTTGATTGGATTCACTTTTTAATTTAAGTGGCAATTTGCTCATTGGCAATCATACATATTGCTAATAAGATATTAGCAACTTATCTAGTAAGTAATATCCACTCCAAGAATAAACAGATTATATGATCTTTAAAAAATACATGTCTCCTCCCTGTAGATTCACAACAGTAATTGTCAGTACTTTAGTAAAACATACAGTACACAATGTGAGTGATGGATAGCTATATGTAATATGTGAAACTACTGTTTTGCAAAAATTATGAGCCATATGCACTCACAAACATCTAACAGGGTGAAACGTGTTGGGTACCAGTAAAAATAATCGAACATCAATACTCACTTGCCAAAGATGGTCATTCATGGTTGTTTATAAATATATTTTAGCATAGCTGGTTGTCTGATTTCCTGTTATGTTAATGGCAAGAAGGAAGTGATATCATTCACTTAAAATATTCTTTGAACATCACTTAAATCCACATATCAGTGACTTTAAAAGATCTGACTGACCAGCCTGTATTTAAATTAGCATATCAAAGTTGCCTAACAAATGGACAACATTATTGTAGAAAAGGTAAACTGTCGAACAAAAAGAAAGACAGGATGCAATTTGTTTTATCTTGATTAAGAGAGACAATAAAGTCATTCATGTTTTAATTTAATCTGTAGTAGATAATGGATCATAAAAAATTTTAACGCTCAGATGTCTGCAATAATTTTATGGATTTAAAAGATGTATATAAGCCACAACAACTATTGCTAAAATTATGTCTCTGATAAAAAAAAACAGATACCACATAGCAAAATACATTGCTAAATCAGTGCGCTTTGAATCAAAACATTGCTTATTTTAAATATATTTAACTTTTCTGTAACATATTAAGCGTAGGGCATTTCATTTATTACCCGATTCATCTACATTTAACTTTTCTATAACATAATAAGTGTAGGGCATTTCATTTATTACCCGATTCATCTACATTTAAGCTTTGAGTCCAATAATTCAAATGATCACCTGATTGCCAGCCTAAATTTGTGTGATTTGCAGTTCTTAATGAATGAATCTCCAAGTCTACATAGACTTGAAAAGCAATGTTAAATATACAGCATGTAACAAGCCAAGACTTGAATAAAGTCAATGCTTACTAACTTGAGTGTTGCAAAAATAAACTGATACTTATACATGGATGATATAATACACTTCTTTAATCCTTGGAAAAAATGAGATCTTCAATCTGTACCTAAAACAGGTGTTCATTCAACTTATGGAATCCAAACACTTTGCAGATGTGTTTATTGCAGTTAACTCGCATTAGTTGTAACTCAACAATTTCATATCAAACAATAGTTGGTCTGTCTGGCATTTGGAAAAATCTATTAGCCCCAGGAATCTCCAATTTCAAAAATATTATAGTTGTGAAGAATGGACATAGGAATTATACATTTTATGGCAAAACAGACAAATTAGAAAAAAAAAATTGTCATTGCTATTCTTCCAGTATGACTATTCTTGTCAAAAATGTCCAATTCATTTGGCAACTGTCAACACCTTCCAGTTTAGTAAATTACCTTGTGCATTTAGTTATATACAAAACAAATACTATAACATATTTATTAAATAAATAAGCCCTCAAGGGTTAGCATTAAAAATGTCTAGAACCCGTGGGTACATCCTTTGAAATGGATATCACCTTTTCCCTCGCTTGTGACCCAAGAGAATTTCATTTAGAAGACAGTTGTGCAGAATCTTCATGGATCCTTTATGTACCGGAGCTCTCTCAATGTTCAAAGTAAATTTACAAAGTAGATTTACAGCTGCTCATAATCTTTACAGTGACTCCCATTTAGGTTTCCAGGTTTACTGGACTAACATACGCAACTAAACCCATAAACCTGCTAAATATCATACAAATTATTCAGCAGGCATATAGAAAACATGTGACAAGTTGTTTAGCTTTTATCTTTGGAACTGGATGTTGCAAATTTAAAACAACTAATTCCAAATATATATATATATATATATAACTTATTTTAAAATTGTTAAGGTCTTTAATTTCAGTGTGCCGGTGTAATGATCATTGCATTAAATCATTACATACTGACGATCAATCCCCATATATGCTTAATGGGAATAGACTGAATAAACTTAATTGGTACAGATGTGAAAATCCCAAGTGAAATTATTGCAATCTATGCAGATTGCCAGCAGAACTAAAAATCTGCAATGCTGTTTTTCTTCTGTAATATCATGTCTCACTCAAGTTAAAGTCAGGTACATAATGCATTGTATCTAGATGTGCAAGATGAAAGCTCAAACTGCTGTCAAACACTGCCACCCACAGGACTAACTGATATAAGAATATATATTTTTACCGTACATCAGAGATACAACGTATTGATTTTTGTGATAAATTGTGCACCTCTAACCTTTTACATTTATACTGACCTTTACACTATCACGGCTATATTTTTACTTTTTTATTATTTTGTAGTCATTTGACATTTGACATTACAGACCAGATTTTAAAAAAAACTTCAGAGGCATGCACATAAACTGGCCTATTCTTTTTTCAACACATTTTATTTTATTGTCACTATAATTAGATAATCAAAATAGAAGTTAGTTTAAAGTGTATTGAAACGCAATTGATTAAGTGAGGCCAAATAGCAAAATTGGAAAAATCATTCAAGTCAGCTATTTTTGAAATTCACTTTGATTTCTGAAAGAAAATAGATAAAAATCACAGTTTAGTAAAAAAAAAAAAAATGCCATGCACACTGAAAAAAACTAATTTAAAAATGTAGGGTGAAATAGTCAAGTAGAGTTGACTACAGATGAATTGTGTAAACCCATACCTGCAGTGTCTACAGTATTTTTTTAACCTTATTGTTATATAAATGTAGTAAAATGTATATCTAAGAATTAACTTAACTCATTGAGACCCTTTTTGTTTTTAGACTTTGTTACAGTTTGAATCTATTTATCTCTCTATGAAACAAAGAGGCATGGGGGGAGGGGTTGTGCATTTTTCGTTTTATACTTACAGAGATCTTTTAACTAATATGTGTGTTTGGAGTTAGGAAATACATTTTAAAGCAACACTTCTACCTGGAGCTGTTACTTTCCCTTTTAACATATTTTATTGATAATACACTAGAAATAGATTTTAAAACAATTAAGTAAAAGGAATAAAAAAGATACTTGCTGTAGGTCCTCAACAATCACAGCTAATTTAACCTTGTTACACCCCCGGCTGTCAATCAGACAGCCCACCCTCTTACTTTTTGGTTGTTTAGCTCAGTGGAACTAAACTCAAGCAGCAGGCGATTGCTCAGAGCACCAAACTTTAAATTGAGCTGCATTGAAAAGTCTGTGATTGGACAGCCGCACAAACTGTGCTTAGTTACAAGGGGAGGGCTTATAAAGGCCTCAGACAAGAGATCTATGGCTTTTGCAAGCTATTTTTTAGAGATTCACCCAATGAAAAAATGCATGTTTAAATGCATAAATGTTTTCACTGGCAGTATAACTACCAAACAGTGATTTTATTTTTTGAGAGCGGGGATTTGGTCAATGTGTCTCTTTAAGGGTACGTACGTTTACAGTTTTTTGTTCAAGTTAAAGTTTTCAAAATCCTTGTTAATGACCAAGATATCTTAACAATTATATTTGCATTCATAAAAAGCATATAGATAGCTCTTTGATATCCATGATTGTTAAAGGGTACACCTCTGAACCTTATACATTTTTTACATATGAAAAGAGCAGGTTAAGATGGTGAATTTATAATGTGTTTTTCCAAGCAAAACTTTGTTATAGAATTGCTACAGTGATCATCATTTTTCTAAATTCAGTGTAAATCCATCCCAAATCCTCTTTTAGTTGGGAGTGTGAGATGAATTAAATTCCTTATTCCAACAATGCATGTGCAGCAGAATTCAAAAGGAAATTAATGAAAAAATGTGCATAGCTAAGGATAAGCACATAGTACAAAGATAGTTCACAGACCACATCTTCAGTAGTTATTGAATAACCTGTGAAGCGTTTAAAAAAAATGCAAATTGCAAAAATAGCAAAGACGGCAGTGTAGGTCCTTCATTTTTCAGGTAAATAAAACAGAACAACGGCGCATTGAATGGATCCCAAAATGCTGAACTGCTTCTCTAAAATCCAATAGTTTAGTTCTCCATAAAATTCTAAATTGAATACAGAATATACTTGTGTCAAAATACTGTTGTTTTACAATTATTTGTTTATTAAGGAATGTTTATTAAGTTGGATGATTTATGTGTAATTACTGTATATTATTTATTTTGTTACAGGACCAGATTCATGTATGCATCAAGGACAAACATATGCTGACAGAGATGTCTGGAAACCAGAACCATGTCAAATCTGTGTGTGTGACACTGGATCGGTCCTTTGCGATGAAATCATGTGTGATGAAGCTGAATTAAATTGTCCAAACCCTGAAATTCCATTTGGAGAATGTTGTCCGATATGCCCACAGGCACCAACTGTACGTTTAAGCTTTAATTCAAATAAATAATTTTAGATATGTATACTGAAGATGGGTGATATGAAAATATTTACCATGAAGGGTTAAACACTCCTCTAGTGGCTGTTACACTGTCTACCACTAGAGGTGCTTTCACTGCACTAACTGAGTAAAAGATGATGTTCATTTTAATAAGAAAATATTGGATGTGCATCAGGTCCTCAATGCCCATCTATGAAGAGAATTAGATTGGTCCATTGCCAGAGTAAACCATGCCACTTTCATGACATTTTTGGTGTATGAGAGGCGAGCAGTGCCAAGGGAGCCTCTGCACTGTAATTTTATATCAACAAAATAAAGTGTCAGCGCTATACTTAACCTAATTTAGGTGATCACTCTCAATCTGAAGTAAAACACTTATAAATGCGGATTCATGGAAATACTTCCAAGTGCAATAAAATAAAATACAATAAAACAGACCAGCATAAGTGTAGTACTCAAATAATCATAAAAAGTCTTGCTATAGGGTACAATAACACTGAAAAAGATCATCACCCAAGATTTATTGGACCCTATAGCAAGACCTTTTATGATTATTTGAGTACTACACTTATGCTGGTCTGTTTTATTGTATTTTATTTTATTGCACTTGGAAGTATTTCCATGAATCCGCATTTATAAGTGTTTTACTTCAGATTGAGAGTGATCACCTAAATTAGGTTTTCAAGTATAGCGCTGACACTTTATTTTGTTGATATATTATGTGTAAAGTTTTTAAGGATCATTATATGTGTATAGCTGCTGAATTTACTCACGTTCTTTTTTATATTTAGTTTTATTCACTTTTAAGATCTGCGCTCTCCTATTTTGTCTATCACTGTAATTTTATGTCACATGAGAGTGGGTGGGGACTACTCTAGATAAGGACATGAACACTATAGCATTAGGAACACAAGTGTGTATTCCTTTACTTCTCCGATTCGTCTATGCTCAGGGTGGTAAAAAGGAATAAGAGATATGGTGTTTGCTTGTCTAAATAGCTGGAGAATCATTTGTTGTGAGATGCAAAGAAGACATAGCTACATAAATCCCTTATCTAGGAAGTCTTTCTCATTTTTGGATCACTGCAGTATAAGCTCAGTTATCTTCTGAACATCAGACTTTGATGATGCCCACTTTCATTCCCTATCATATATATCTTAATGTGTCAAAGATTACCAATGGCAGTCAAATAGTTTTGCAACAATTTTTATTTCTGCCGTACAATGTTTATATTATTTAATAGAAAACTATGCACCTTGTTTTTTGCTCACCATAAGTTTAAAGGGTAATCCAGACGTGGACTCCTTGCTCACAGTGCCTAGAGAGATATCAGCTAAGCCTCACTGATGATGCCTAACAAGGTTGAAACGATCGTCTGGGGTTGCTATGTCTCTCGTGCAGACGGAACTTGCTGGCATTTCGGATCTGGACTGCCTGTATGGTCTGGACCAGTCTGATATGCTTCACATATGTTCTCTCTGTAATGGCATAAGATGAGCTAAAACCAGTTTGAAATCTGAGCAGGGACCCACCGATGAACAGGCTATTTCAGCTGCTGCCCGTTTTCAGTACAGTCTTGCGCCTTGTTTTTTGCTCAAAATAGATTCTGTGTTAAAATAATTATATGGGAAAAAAAATTGAAAAAAACTCATCCCTACCTTTAATATCTGACAGTATCCTTCAACCATATATATATACACCTTGTGTCAGATAGTGTTTGAAAACCTCAATATAGTCTCTGTGGTCTTCCCTGCTTCACTGCACAATGCAGTGACACCATCAGACCGATACTGTATGACTCAAGGTACATGTATATGTCTGAAGGATCTTACTATATACTAAAGGTAGCGATGCATTTTTCTTATTTTCTGTTTTTTTTCATAACTCAAAGTGAATTTAACATTTTAGGACTTAAATAGTCAAATTAAAAACATAGCTGACAAAGCCTTTTTTCAGTGGGTTTATTGTGTCTTATCATTTTAAATTTACATTCTATTCTTCGTGACTCACACTTTAGTCCATAATCCTGAAAGCGACATTGACAGAGCCATTTACTAGTGTGAATTGAAAGTGAATTTGAACTGAATTTCACATTTAAGGACAAGGTAAGTGAAAGTGTAGCTGAATTAGAGCCTGTTCCCAGTTTGGATATTTGGGCTTTAATTTGACACTTTGAATTCACTTTCAGTTCTCCCTTTGGTGCATATGTATGTTGGACAATTATTGGGTTAGCACCCAACTTTGTGTATATTACTCTCTGATCCTATGGTAATGCTTATTGACATATTATTGTAGTAATTCACAAACGGAGGATACCGCACTCACACTTAGAATTCCAGTGCTTATCATGGCTAGGATTGGCAAAACCAGTTTTGTAGATAAAATAGATTGGGTACAGGAACTCAGGATTGCTGCAAAAAGGCAGGATTATTGAAAGAAAAACTGCAACTAGGCCGAAACTGTAACATTTCGGCCTACACAGATAAAGGATTCTGTGTAGGCTGAAACTTTGCAGTTTTTGTTTCAATAAACCTGCCTTCCTGCAGCAATCCTGAGTGCCTGGACCTAATTCATTTTATTGACATATTATTGACATGTAATGTCTTCATGGAATCATAATCCTGTAGCAACAATTTTCTTTTTGAAACAAAGTTCTTACCATATCATACTGAAACAATCAACAATGAGATATTTAAAATGATTGTGTTCACTCGTATTTACTATAGCCTAATTCTAAATTTGTATTCTTATTTTTCAGCCTACCACACGCCCAGTTAACGGTGGAACTACGGGACAAAAAGGTGACCCTGTAAGTTGAACATATTACAGAATTTGTTGGCGCTCTATAAATAATAATAAAAATAATATTGTTCATTAGAATTGTGGTCGCATAACCTCTAATGCACTTTATTTTTACTTTTATATCTCAGAGTATGCATATAATTATGTCGGACATATTTGACCTTACAGAATTACAGATGATAGTAGCAAAGTTGATAAACTCTATTACACAGGCTATGGATGAAATATTGTTAAAACAAAATACATATATATATTTGTACATTAAAAATTTACATTAAAAATATTGTGTGAAAGGTAAACTCAATTGCAAACTTTGTTACGTGAACACATATTTTTGTACTATTATTTCATTTTTATTTGCCACTAGAGGGAGCAGCAGTTCAACAAACAAGGCCTGCTTGCTCTATACATTGCATAAATGGACTGCATCAATGGTTCAAATGATTTATCAAAGCTATACACATTTCAAAATTATTTTTCAACAAGTCCGTTTGCGACATTAAAATTCATATACATAATTATTCATGGAAATACTATTAAAAATAATCAACTGACACTTGTAATAAGACACCTGTAATCATTAGTTATTTGGTCCACAGATCAAAAAGGTAGATCCCAAGGTGTTGTAGAAGTACAACATCAATCATACTTTCCAGCCATAACAAAATGACAAGGCATCATGGGAGTTGTAGTTCTACAACATCTAGGCACATACCTTTTTGAGCAACCCAGTTCTAATCTATAAATGTGATGAGACTCAACATCCACCATCTAAATTAATGTTTTTTTTTCATATATATAGAAGGACAGAGACACTTGATAAGTGAATTCCAACATTGTACATTAGAGCAGTACAAATTACTTTATATACTTTTAATAAATGAGACAACGGACAATAAAAAAAGTTTAACGTTGTTTCACAAAAACTCAGATCAGTGCTACAAGCTGAAAGCGAAATATCCAGGATGCTGCTTCATATTTGATAGCTTTTAATTGGACACATATTTAGAGACAAAACTGTAAAAAAGAAATGTTGTTTGCACTTATGTCAAAGAACCTAGGGTGACAGTAATGCAAGCTGATGTCACTGGATAAGGGATTAATTTCTAATTGTATAAGGCAGAGGACTAGGGTGGTACTTTGTAAATAAATTACTAATGTTATTTTGTGCTGTGGTATCCTTTTCACGTTTAGTTTTTATATTGTATACCTTCAAACATGAAAATATATAAACATTGGATATGTCGTACTTTTGTTTTAGGGTCCTCCTGGAACTCCTGGAAGAAATGGCAACCCTGGAAGCCCAGGATCTCCTGGTTCTCCTGGCCAACCTGGACCACCTGGCATTTGTGAGAACTGTCCAACAATGAATGGTGGGGTAGGTGAATTTGTTTTTTTAGTTTTGTAGTATTAGGATGTACAAGCACTATTCATGATTTTAGCACATTTCACTAGGTAAATGGCAAGAGGTATTTTAAATGTAATTTCTTGTTACATTGTGAAGTTTATTTGCTAAACAATGATTTGTCTACTTGGATACCTTAGTTTAACAAATTAATTTGATTTCCCAAGTCACTGTTTATTGAATAAAACATGTAAACTTACAAATTAGTACTAATAGAGGATATCTTATTTAATACAACATATGAATAATATAATATAACAATAAAAATAATAATACTCACATATCACTTTTATTTTTATTTGCTGAATCACAGAGATTTTCTAATTAAAATGTACCATACATCATGGAGTTGTCGAGGATATAATATCAGTCTTATGTATTTCAATATCTGTGTCTGTCTTTGTTACAGGGTTACTCTCCTCAATATGACACCAAAGCATATGATGGCAAATCTGGAGGCCAAGGATATATGGGGCAATCTGTTGTAAGGCCTTCAGCTTTTACTCATAAATATATTTTCCTTTACAGCATATAATATATTAGAAGTCTAAAGAGGTTTATCATTTAAATGTGTTGGCAGGGATAGGTTTATCACAAGATTAATGTTAACACACCATATGATACTGCAGAAATGGAGGCCTTCTTAAAAAGCAGATACACCAGACAGAGCTAGATTAAGATTTGCCAGGACCCTATGTAGGATGCCAGACTAGGGCCTTCTCCTAGAGCCCTGGGCTCTGTTCTGTGAATTGGGGCAACTCCCGATGTGAGTAGTGGAGGCTAAGTGTGTGTGTATCTAGCAGTGTCTGGGTGTTATATTTTTGTGGGTGGTGGCTGAGTAATGTGTATTAAAAAGTGTGGTGGCTTAGTGTTCTACGTGGTTCTTGTCTGAGACCGGGCCCTTTGTGGCCTCTTATGCCTCCTAATGTGTAGTCCAATATATTAAACTAGACTCTAGTTAGTTTTATTTAACAACATTTATTGTAATGCCAGCAAAGATCAATCACAAAAATAAAATCCAAATAATAAGCAACAAAACAAGACAAAACTATATTAAAAAGTGATCATGTTGGATAAATGTGGCATCTTATGGTGCATTCTTAACAGTAGCAGAAATAATGTTCACATAGTCATATTGCCACTCATTGATACTTTTTATTTTCTGAACTGGAAAATAAAACATTGGCATATAATGTGTTTAGTATATGCTGCTGTTTTCTATTTTTTGTTTCATGTACTGACTATACATTCAAAATTATTCCTTTGTTACAACGTGCATACACACTAACACACCCCGATGCAAACAAGCAATCCACACATCTTTATGTGGGCAGATTTAATCTAAGTTGCAACTAATAAAAATGACCATTTGATAAATGTAACATATGCATTGAAAATAAATGTCATGATATACGGCAATTAAATATTATGGAACTATTTAGTGAATCAGAAATCGCAAACAGAATTGCAAATTACAAGTCAAAATAGCCAAGTTCGAAAAACCTAAAAACTGGAGACATTTTCTAATTCAGCTATTTTGTTCTAAAATGTTTTTTAACGCTTTCTGCTCTGTTTTAATTTCTAGGGATTACCTGGACCTCCTGGCCCATCAGGACCACCTGGACATGCTGGTCAACCTGTAAGTTAACGTTATTAAACATGCACACACATACATATGCACATTGTACATATATTTTCTTGTGTTTTATGCTTTATTTTTAAATTCTGGCTCAACATACAAAAAAAAATGTAAAAGCGAGAAACAAGTAAGTATTATAAATTATGTTATTTCAATACATTTTAAATTCAATACAACAATATATCATTCAAGTTGGTGTTTTTGTATTATGATTTGTTACAATAGCCCACTATATCACTAGAAACATAAGCACAGGTCTTGACAAGAAATACAGCATCTACAGCAATATTGCAGCTAAACATACGTCTAAGCCTAGCATCATTTGACATGTGTCAAAGTTCTATTTGCACACACTTTGGTGGGCCTGTGGTGATCCACAATATACACATTATAGATACAGGTACATGAGTAACAACAACAGTTGGTATTGCACCTTGCATCATGTGAATTAACCCTCAATAAATAAGTGAACTCTAATTTGCTGTGCCGACAATGTTCTATTGGTGTCGATAAGCTGATTGGTGTATTTAACATCACATATTTGGTAGGTTGGGTGGGGTGAATATATCATGCATAGATCTAGTCCTGGACATACAATTGAAGTACAGTGAAGGTAGACTCAGAACATATGCATCTTCCTCTAAGCACTAATACTATGGAGACCATGTATATCTAGTTACGTATCAGTGTTATTCAGCAAACTAGAAATTATTAGGTAATAACCAGTGAATATCACATTTTGGACAAACTATCCAAACTGGAAAATCCACAAAAAAAAAGCTATGTTTCCATCTTATCTATTTGTAAGCTAAAATTTTAAATTCACTGGTCATTTTCTATTTAGGGAATAACACTGACATATATTGAAATAGTTACATCTTCATCTTCCTCTCTCCCTCTCTCTCTCTCTCTCTCTCTCTATCTCTATCTCTTTCACTCAGTGACATTGTTGCCATTATAAGGTGCTTCACAAATGTTTAAGCAACAATTTATTTTTACTGATTGAATTACCTAACAATAGCCAATGAGGTAGCTGCGTTTGTAGTATAATGTGGATAATGTTGTGATAATGTTTTGTAAATAAGTAATACATTTTTTTTTCTGCAAACAGGGATCTCCTGGCTACCAAGGACCCCCCGGTGAAGCTGGACAGCCAGGCTCTCCTGTAAGTAATTTTTAAAAGTAAAACTTGGATACATATACATAGCGTAACAAAATTGCACACATTTGAAAAATTATTAATGGAACTGTTGGGCTCAGATAAACTCGTAACACATCAGATCAGCTACGCACTAAACAGAGTTACAAATCACATATATTTATTTTACATTGCATTATATGCAGTATGTGTTTAACACTGTCTTCAAATAAAGCAGCACAAAATATTGGCAGATATTATCTCATTACACAGATCCTTGTAGCAGCATGACCTTATAGTTATTAATGACAATTACCATTCTTAATAGTAGAAAAAATTATAACTCTCAACTTATATTTACATCAGTTATTCTTAACTTATTTAGTGTAAATTGCTCACTAACATGCAAAAGTGCAATTTTAGTATTCACCTCTAGATGTCATCTATATATTTTCAAAGTGTAATATTGAAAAAGGATGGTCAACTGAATATCTTGATATTAAAAAGTTATGCAAAGTTGAATTGCTTTGTTTGTACCTTTAAAGAGTTGTAGGGTTCATTATTTTTTCCAGCAATTTAAATGTGTATTCCTGACATCGTGCTTAGGTAACAACCATTTAGGTGACCAGCCCCCCTTGACCCCAGCTAAAAAGGCACTTACCTTTTTCCATCACCCGCACTGCTCACTCTGCCTCCTTGGCTGAGATTATCAATCAATAAGTAATATAAACACTGTCTCTCTCTGAAAAGGCTGTGTTTACATTAAATAACCTGCATGGATATTATATAGACACCAGAACCACTACATTAAGCTGTAATTGTTCTGGTGACTATAATGTCCCTTTAAAAAAATATATTATAAAAGTTATGCATTTTTGGCCAATTTACTTGAAATGGCATTTTGTATGGATGTATACTTATCATAAGTAAGTATGATATGTATACTATTTGAGAGATGTCAGATAGTTTTATATAATTTAACTATCAATTTAAGGTATGTATTTTTTTATCTACATAGCAAAAAAAAATGCTGCATAAGTAAAACTACATATATATTTGCACCAATTCTTTCTTAGTAGGCAATCCTATTGTGTCCTAACAAACACACACTTAGCATATATAATGTAGGGTCAAGCTGTGAGGTCGGCAACAGGTTGTAATTTGACAAGTCCAGCAATATTGCCCATTAAAGTAGCCTCACAAACACATATTTTGAACAATGATTTTGTTCTAATCCCAGCAGTCTAAACAGCCATTGCCATCCTGCAATAATTTTTTATTTTTCCTGAAACCACAGTCTTCTATCATTATTAGCGCACCTGTGTAAAGAGTATTTGTGATTGTTGTTACTCCTGTTAAGGTATCTAAAAGGTTGTTATTGTCATTGGCCTTTCACAGACATAAGCATGCATGTATTTAAATAATCTCTTCTCTGACTTAATTATTATTATAATTATTATTTTTAAGGGCCCTCCAGGATCACCTGGACAGATAGGACCTCTCGGCCCAGCAGGAAAAGACGTATGTATATTTCACATTATTACTGATTTTAAACCCCATGTTCTTCTTGCTCACTTGTTAGCAAAACTGTGGCTGAACAATCATCAGCCAATTAGAGCTCTTGCCTACAAACATATACACTTAGTATACACTTAGGTGTGCATCCAATGCTCATGAGGTCATGCACATGGCACAATTGGAATAACCAAAGCAAGTGTATGCAGAGTAGAGTTAAACTCGCTTATGGAAAGCAGTTAAACAACTTTAGGATAAACACAAAATACAAAAAAGTGTGATGCATATTAAGACTAAAGGTTAGATGACTTTCTTAAATATTAAGGATTATTTCAGTACACGAGCACAGATCCTGCTATGTAAGGCAATGCATTTATCAATTAAATTATTTTATTTGTTAAAGTAGACACAAATATTCATAAATACATGACTATGGTTAATTCATTCACATCTCTCCAATCATTCCCTAAAAATATACTGTTGATGTGAGATTGCTTTCTTAAATACACTCAATAGGTGGCAGTGATGCTTTGAAATACAATTCTTCTAGTTGTTATACATTGATGAAACAATTGATTGCTATTGAATAGCAAGGTTAAAATTGAACTATTTTATTCATTTTTTTTAATATCAATAATTAATATAAATCGCTTGTGGTGAGACATATTTATTGGTAAATATTTATTAGTAAACTAGATTTTTTTTTCTTCACTTTAACCCAGTTTCCCATGGAATAGGAGCATTGCTTATATATTGAGTTTTAAAAACTCAGAGATTATTTTTGCGTCATCTTTAGTCTTTCTCATGTATTGGTGAGCGCTAAATTGTTTTGTTTCACAACAGGGAGAGCCTGGACGACCTGGTAGACCCGGAGAACGTGGAATAGCTGGTGCCCCTGTAAGTTAACCACATACATGAAAATTATTATTATTAGAGGACTCACAATATACTTTGTAGATCTTATGATCGCCCAAATAATTAAACAATTATTAAACAATGATAATCTATCAATTTTTCTAAACAAAAGTATCTAAAGAGTGATAGAAATAATACAAAAATAGAATAGAATAAAACACAATAGATTGCAATACTTAATTTTTGTGAAGCCAGAAGAAGCACGAGAGTATCTTACTTTACACCCAGAAGTCATAAAATAGCAACAAGGAGATTCTGTGCTTACTCATAGATCCATAAAATATGAAATTAATATTTTTTCATTGTTAAAAACTGTGAGCAAATTGTGTAGCCTGCACTGTAAAACAAGATGCAAGAAATGGATGTATGTGCCTGTAGTTTAAAATTGGTACCCTAAATGTTTACAATATATCTATAATTTACATCCTAGGAGGATGTGACTTTAAAAAAAAAAAGTGATTTGATATATTTGTGTTATGGCTTGCAAACATTAACATTGTGAACTGTATGTATTTGACATATTTTAGGGAAACAGAGGACCCCCAGGTGCTGCTGGTTTCCCTGGTATGAAAGGACATAGAGTAAGTATCACACATACATTTTCAAACTACAAATATGTTTTGTTTTTTTTCTTAAACTCTACTTGCTAAGTATTTATTCCAAAAATAATTAATTAAACTAAAGCAACATATAGGCATATACAATCTAGAGTGTCACTCTATCTGTTTATATAGCTATCTATCTAGCTATCTATTGTGTTTTCCTAACTCTGCCCTACGTACCAATTGTTCTAACCCTCCTCACACCTTTGTATGTCTCTAGTAAATTATTAACTTCCCTGCACTCTCTGTGACATGCAATATTTACACCTACCTCCATTGTGGTATATTTCACACCCACCTACACCCTCTGTGGTTTCCCATATCCTCTACCTACATTAACTGTGCCTTCCCATGCCTTCCTACTTTCTACTCCACACGTGCTTAAACTCCATCACTGTGTAAACCGCTGCCACTTCAGCTGGAAGGCTATTCCATGCACCCACTACCCTATCAGTAAAGTAATACTATAGAAGCTTAGAGAACATATTGAACATGAAAATGAATCAACCGTATGATATATATGTTAAAATGTAAATATATACAATTGTTAGCAAGTTACATGTGTATATGACTTGGCCACATCTATTTTGATCATAACGATCCTTTATCTATCCTCAGGGACATGATGGAAGAGATGGTGCAAAGGGTGATAGTGGTGCTCCTGGCCAGCGGGTAATTATTGGATGATTTGCACTGTTATGTTTAGACATCACTTCTAATTGGTTATTCTTAACTTGTTCTTAACTACAGATAAAGTGAGTGACCAATACTAACTGTTGATTAAAGCTCAAATATATTGCTGTACAACATCAACATAAGAGAAAGTAAATTGTAAAAAATTTAAATTGTGTTACACACAGCAGTTATAATTGTTCCATAACCCTCATTGAATGTGTAATGAATTTCTGCTTTAAATGCAGATTTGTATGCCAATACATAAAAACACAATGGCCCACTTAAATACACTATGAGCAGATAGTGTTTTGCCATTCTAAATGCTGTGGTGTACTTGTAAAGCCACAGAATGTAATTGAACATTGCTATGTGTTATTATTAATTTTTTATCCCGTTCTTTTTATTTTTAGGGAGAGGCTGGTAGCCCTGGTGACAATGGATTGCCTGGCTCAGTGGTAATTAATTAATTTTAGTACTTTGATTGAACTTTCTTTACTGTAGGTTATGTTATAATTGCAATAAAAAAATCCATAAGGGAAGCAAGCTTTGAAGCCGTACTGTAGACCTTTTGTATACATACTTCTTTTTATATTTTTCAATTCGGTAGGCTATAACACATATGTATCATTATGTTAATAAAAAATAATGTTTAACTACATATTATTCACTTGTACATAACAGCTTTATTAAATCTAACCAATGATCTGTCATACATAACATACCTTCTAACATAGGAGGCATTGATTTTGTTACTGAGGGGTAAGGCAAAAGGGGGAAGATGAGGTCTATACACAAAGTTCTGAAGTCAAAGGTCCATAGATTGAAAATAAATTAATATTGTAATCTTACCAGATACTGAATGAGACTTGTTAGTAAGTAGTTTCACCACCTGCAAAAATGAAAGACACGTATATAACCCCAGGTCCCCGATGAGAACAATAATAAGGGCACCGTTGTGTGTATATATACACACCAAGAACTAGGTGTCCACCTAGCAAACCTAGTTCTTGGTGTGTGTGTGTGTGTGTATTTCATTTTGCATATATATGGATATATTTATACACACATATATATATATATATATATATATATATATATATACAATCACACAAAAATAAATTCAGCGCGGAAGCAAAGTGATAATAGTCCAAAAGCAGCTGGAACACCAATACGGAGTCTCTCTTTTCCGATCAGAATATTGGATAAAAATGGGGGGGGGGGGGGTAGGTGCAGCGCTTGAGTAATCCTTGACAACGTATATGTGAAGAGAACCAGAGAAGAAATAATAGTTTAGTATTTAAAACTGTAGTGGTGATAAATAAAATAAAAGATGTGCACTCACACTTTCCTGGAGCTCCAGTGTATGCGCCTGGGCGGAATAATCCCTGCCTATGGATCAAGTGCAGAGGCAATTCTTCAAGTTATAGATGTGGTAGGGGGTATCCTCATAAAAAACAAACAAATAAAAATTGTATATGGTGAAGTATGTAGAGCTATGAAGCAAGGGTAGGTAAAAACTATAAAATGTGCACTCACGTGTAATGGAGCTGTAAAACCTGGCTCCTCTGATAGCGCTTGACGTGGTATGATCCCCACTCAAGGATACAGGTGTACTTGGTGTGTGTGTGTATATATATATATATATATATATATATATATATATGTATATGTTTGCTAGGTGTCTACTGACCTGGTAGTTCATGTAATTGTAAGCCATACCTCCCAACTATGTTAAATATAAAGTAATAAAGTAGACACTGATCTTATTATATAGACTGTAAGCTCGTTTTAGCAGGGCCCTCTTCAACCTATCGTTCCTGTAAGTTTTCTTGTAATTGTCCTATTTACAGTTAAATCCCCCCTCTAATAATATTGTAAAGCACTACGGAATCTGTTGGCGCTATATAAATGGCAATAATAATATAACAAATAATTTTATATATATATATATATAAAATGAATTCATTAAAATTCAACGTTTTAATAAACTCAAGTTGTGCATCATTTGGGAAATTCATTATGATAAAATATACAGTATAGATATAAAGATTTCTCCTTGTTTCCAATATTAAAGAAAATTACATTATTAAACTCCTATTATTGATCTTATTATGAAAATAGATACAAAGCCACAATAAAATAAAAAATCACAATAAAACCACAAACAATTAGTCTTGTGACAATTTTTTTAAGTAACTTTTCCTTTAGTTTCAGAGTAATATACTCACTTGTTCTTCCCCACTTTAGACGTAAGCTGTCTAATTACTTCACCAATCTAACAACTGAATCTTCAAAGAATAGTATAATGCAGTATGAGAAATGTGAAATGCAGAGTCTTGTTAGTTATATGCAACATATCTAGTTATTATGATTGTGGCAAAATATTACACAGTAAAATTAGAAATATATATAATGAATGACTTAAACCTTTAGAACCAGTTTGGAAATGTTGAAAAGATTAATTAGAAGTAACTAAGAAGTTTTTTGTTTTTTTTTTAGGGACCAAGAGGACAACCTGGTGAGAGAGGCCGCCCTGGAGGACCTGGTCCTGCTGTAAGTTCCCTTTATAATTGTTAATATTAAAAAGTAATTGTTATTTTAGTAAAGATAGCAACGTGAGAACAAAGTATGCATCAAATATTTGAGACACATAACATTTAGTGGCTTCTGATTACTTTTTTCCTTTTTTATTACGGTGTAGTCGTAAAATAATATGATCCTAATGGATTAATATATCTTAATAAAATATCAGCAAAATTGGTTATCACTTCATTCTTTAAAAAAAAATATAATTTTATGGGCAAACGTTGTGCCAATATATCATCAATCTGCAATATGAGATCTAAAATGCTGAATGCTAAGCATCATTCACCAATATACCTACATACTTACATTATCTTGTCATGGTTGTGTTCAGACCATGTAAGTGTGATTTACGTAATTGATTTAACTAAGCCTGTCCTTGTATTTGGTCAGATTAACACTTTGTATTTAAAAAATGTCTCTAAAAATGACTCTAATGAGTGATAATTGCTGTGAAATACATAATAATTTATGCAATTCAATTTTTTTAAACTGTTCTCAAAATTTTTATTTAATTCCACTTACATTTTATTTGGCATCACACCCAACTTCCTATTACTCTACCAAAAAAAGTTTTTCTTAGAAAAGAAATCTTTATAGATGTTTAAACAGAAAACAGTTTAAAAAAGAAAACAAAGTCTAAAATCATAGATATGCAATTTTTCAATAATCTTTATGTCTTTATTTTATTTTTACATTGCAATCTCTTCAGTAATTAAGCCACTCCAACAGGTGATATGTGTTAGCATGAAACTTAGTATGAGTAAAATTTCCACAAAGAGAATGATGTAGAGTTAATATTATGGCTAAAATAGGTAAATCAATTACCAACCTAGCTAACAGAATATAAATTAAATATGACTTTATTGGCAAATAATAGTGATGCTTTTCTACAAGATAACCTGGTATATTCAACACTATGGTAAGGTAATCTTATTATCTATATCTGTGTTAGAGTTTCTAGAAAAGTGTTATTATAAATGTGTGTATAATATTGGTTTTGTATTAATTTTAGGGAGCTCGTGGTAATGATGGAGCATCTGGAGCTTCTGGACAACCTGTAAGATTATTTTTTTTTAGTACTGTGTTATTTTTACTTCTTTATTTAATTATGGGTTAATTCTGTGTTTTTTTTCTGATGTCAGAAATGTATTAAATTATAGTGATAAATAGATATGCTAGTCAAGTCGATGTAGCAGGTGAATATTCAACATAATGAGGAAAGTGTAAAACATACTTATCCTCTTCAATGTACCTAGAATGGGTTTTAGCAGTTTTGCAATTTAAATGTGAAGTAAATCATGTTTAGCATATCCTTATTGATATGACCTATGACTTTTTGCATCGATGTTAGTGGCACTGATATTACATAATGTCTTTATCACTTATATAATAATTCTAAGCTTTATATTTAAGAACATAGGGAACATTGTAATATCTGTAATTTCCTAGATGGTAGATCGGATGTATATGTCTATATTATATTTTTGTGCAAATACTGCAGCCATTCTAAATTATACATCTCAAATCTTTCTCTAGGGTCCTCCAGGTCCTCCTGGAACTGCAGGATTCCCTGGTGGTCCAGGTCTCAAGGTATTTACTACATGACAAAGCGATGTTGCATGTGATCATCTGCATTTATAAAATATATACACAATACATTTCTGTATTCAATCTGCATTTGCCATCCACCCATGGTGTATCACACTCATCACCTCTGGGTGAAATGTTTGATATGATTGCAGGAGCATCATTAATACTGAAAATATTTTTGTCTTCTTAGGGTGAAAATGGAGCTCCTGGTTCTCGAGGCTCAGATGGTGCTACTGGTCCTAGAGGTGAACCCGGAGCCCAAGGTCCATCTGGTTTAACTGGCCCTGCTGTAAGTTTGAATTAAAATTTGCATTCAAATATGTATTATGTATTTTCCAAAACAAAAACAAACAAAAAAAAATGTACTCACAATTTACATTTCTTCCTAGGGTCCTCCTGGTAGAGATGGAAATCCAGGTGGCAAGGGAGAAGTGGTATGTATCCTATTGTGATTCATGTGACAAGACATATCAAACTATTTCAGTTTCATGTTCATATCCTTTAGTGATTGTCAGTTTTGTGTGTCCTATTCTAGCAACTTTTTAGAATTTGAGTAACTAAAGGAACACTTCAAGCACCATAACCACTACAGCACACTTATTGCCATGGAAGCCCTTCCCCATTGTAAGTCATAAAACCCATTTAAAATAATTTTACTTTTTATTTGGGGTCTGCTTGGCACTGCCCTGTCTCCATTACAGCTCAGTAAGAGGTGGAAGCTCTTTTTCAGGAACTTCGGTTAGCTCTCCATAGCTAAGTCCTTCAGTGCGAGGCTAGTTCATTGGTTGAGACAATCGGCATCCCTTTATGCTGCGCACCTACAGTTTGGCTCTTTCCTCTGCAAAAGTAAACTTCTTTAATACCCTTATAACCACGCTCTCTTGCAAATCCAAATGCTCATTTCATGCTTTTAGCTCTCGTCTTCACCCTGTTGCTCTCCCTGCTTCTACCACCTTGACTGCCACAAACTTTGCAACCAGCTTCACTGATATGATTTCTACAATCAGGTAAGAGATCTCTCATCTTTCTTCTTCCCCTCCAACCTGTTCTATGCTCATTTGCACCCACTATTGCAGAAGAGGTTTCTGCACTGCTCCAGTCCTCCCGCCCCACCACCTCTTCTCTCAGTTTTATTCCCTTGTATCTCATCTGCACTCTTTCTCCTTCTCTTGCTCTGCATCTCACTAACATTTTCAAACTCGCCCTCTCCTCTGGCATTTTTCCCTTTACCCTTCAATCATGCAAACATAACCCTGATTCTAAAAAAAACCCAAACTTGACCCTAACCCATCCAACCACCACCCTATCTCGCTACTGCCTCCAAGATCCTTGAGAGAGTTGTGTATGTGAGACTGACAGACTTCCTCGAGTCCAAGTCTCTGCTTGGCCCGCTTCATTCTGGATTCTGGACTTGTCACTCTGTCAAAACAGCTGTGACCAAAGCTAATCGCTGCAAAATCTTGGAGTCACAATTCTATCTTATTCTCCTTGACCTTTCTGCTGCTTTTGACACTGTTGATCATCAAGAGCTTCTTCTCATCCTCAGTAATCTCAGTCTATGTGATACTGCTCTCCTGGTGCTACTCCTACCTCTCCCATCACTCTTTTAGTGTTTCATTCTCTGGCTCTGCATCTTCTCCAAAACCCCTCTCTTTTGGTGTTCCCCAAGGTTCTGTCCTTGTTCCCTACTCAATCTATTCTGCCTCCCTTGGTAAAGTCATCAACCTCACTGGCTTCCAATATCATTTCTAAGTGAACGAAACGCAAATCTATATGTCCTCTCCAGATCTCTCTCTGCACCTCTTGACTCATGTCTCTGACTGCCTCTGCTATTTAAAACTGGATGACTGCTCATTTCCTTAAGCTCAACCTGTCCAAAACAGAACCTCTGGTCTTTTTTTCTATCAAGTGTTGCTACTCCCATGTCGGCCTCCCTCCAAATCAACGGTGCTACCATCACCTCTACCTTACAGGCTCGGTGTCTAGGTGTTTTCTTTGACTCCGACCTCTCCTTCACACCTCGTGTTTAGTCAATTGCCAAATTCTGCCACTTCAATCTCAAAAACATAGCGTGTATTTGCCCCATTTAACTGCAGATGTGACTAAGATGCGTGTCCATGCCATTGTCCTTTCTTGCCTTAACTACTGCAATCTGCTTCTCAGTGGTCTTACATCTTCCCAACTTACCTAGTTACAGTCTATAATGAATGCGGTGTCGAGGCTCAACTTGATATAGATCTTTGCTATATTCAGAGGAAGCCCAAATTATTATTACAACTTCACTTGTAGGAGCGCGAATTAGACACCAGACACCTGTTGGTATTCAAAATAAGCCTCTGTCGTTTTATTCGTCAGCTGGGTTTTTATACATTAAAAAGTAAGTGCTGACATGCAAATACTCATAGGACAGTAGTAGGAAGGGAGTGAAAGGGTAAAAGGAGTACAGATAAGACATAGGGATGAACGTCATGTACATATAACAAATAGGTTCAGAGAAAGAGAAAGAACAGAATGATTTGAGAAGCGACCATATATGTCTAGTTCTCCTGGAACTAGACATATATGGTCTTAAGTGTCGTTTTAAGCATCAAGCATTTCCTGAGCCCAAGTTAGCCAATTTTAATATAGGATATCATTATATGACACCTATAAGCTCGAGCCTTGGAATCAAGATGAATTCTATCACAAACTTCCTGTCCAACCGCCACACCCCCCACACCTCCCCCTCTGTCAGTCCTTACATTGGCTTTCCTTAAGATACAGTGCTCAATTTTAAATGCTGATACTTGCTTATAAACGTCTAAAAAATTCTGCTCCAACTCTCCTCCCTAATACACAAATACGTCCCATCTAGGCCCCTACACTCTGCCAAAGACCTATGCCTATCCTATGCCTGTAATCCCACCTGTAAAGCTCACCTTCAAGACTTCTCTAGGGCTGCACCGTTCCTGTGGAACTCCCTCCCCTGCACCTTTAGACTTTTATCCGGTTTCCATTCCATCAAAAAATCATTAACAGCACCCTAATTCCTCTCCTGCAACTATTATTTAAAAAAATACACCCACTAAGCCCTTAGTTGGTACTTTTCTAGCAACCTAGTTTTCTACCCTATCCTAATCTTCTGTGTCAATACTATACCCCACTCCTCTAGCAAGTATGCTTGTGTGTCCAACTCGTCTGGTTACATAAGTCTGTTAGTCCTCTTATTGTACAGTGCTGTGGGATTTGTGGGTGCTTTATAAAGAATAATAATAAGTTGACCACTTATAGCCAATGATCTAAGACCTGCATTGCTAAGTTCAACTCAATGAATAGAGCTTTCAGCTCTCACTGAATTCTAGTGGAGCAAAGAAACAGTGTCCAGCAGATTCCATATAAGAACTCAATTTTAAATTGGTGTGACTACTTACACTGTGGGGTGCCAGGGCAGACCTGTCACCTTAACCCCTACAATGCACTGTAGTGGCTATGAAGCTTGGTGTGTTCCTTAAGGCAAACAAATAATCCTTGAATTAAGATCTTCATTTGTTTTTGTGATGACAATAAGATCTCCTGAAAACAAACCAATAACTAATTATGAAGTATTAAACAGTGATCATATGTAACCAGAGCACATTTTTCAATACATGCATTTATAAAGAGCCAATATTGATTTAGCTTTAAACATGAAAATGTACATAAAAGTTATAAAAATAAATGTATTATTTATAAATATTGTTTTTGTTTTTTTAACAGGGTCCTGCTGGTATTCCAGGTGCTCCTGGTCTTGGTGGTGCTCGAGGTTCTCCTGGCCCACCCGGAATTAATGGAGCTCCTGGTTTAAGAGGTGGACCGGTGAGTGTCGTAGCCTAAGTTAAAAGAATCTTAAAGCTTAAAATATTCTGCAGCAGCCCTTACACTGAATGCAATACTATGATGAACACACATATCATGATTAAAAATGTTTCTGAGAATTATAAACAATTTTTGATTAAGTATTTCAACTTCTAATCCAAGTCAAAATTGGAGTGCGCATGTGTTGTATAGAAACAAAACATTGCTTTGAAGATATACAATGTTCGAAGAGATACAATGTTAAGTGGATATACAATGTTAAGTGGATTCTTCCAGTAGAATAGCAGTGTTAATTTTGTCAACTAACAATTATAGTCAAATTTAAGTCAACTAAAATCTTTGAGATTTAGTCGACTAAAACTAGACTAAAATGAAAGCAATTCAGATGACTAAAATATGACTAAATCAAAAAAAGAATTTTAGTAAAAAGACTATGACTAAAACTAAATTGAAATTTTCCGCCAAAATTAACACTGGTAGAATAGACTGTTTACATTCCAACAACATTAACACGTTACACCACTTATCATATAAGATATCGATATCATTCTATTTTATGCTATGATGTTAATGTATTCATTGACTGGGAAGTTGTACCGAACAAATGACTAATCTGTGTTCCCCATCCTCTGTGATTGTATCAGTTCCAAATGTAAAATGTTCTGTCTCAAGTAGTAAACTGGTGAAAATCACTGTCCGAGTAGTCAACTGAACTCAATTCAACTCAGTACAACTCAGGAGTGTCGTGAGCTGCTTTGAAATTTGTGACTTTGCCACGCCAATGTTGCACTTAAACCAAACCAAATACCAGATGCTTAGCTGGTATCTAGATTACAAGATAATTAAACGAATTAAAATATTATTTCATGACTCTTTACATTGAATAAATTAGTTAGTATTTTACATGATATAAACAGAAATCATGAAGGGAAATTGTAACAGTGTAGTCGAAGTATTAAAATACATACAAATGTATATAAAATATATATGTGACCTATCATACGGAAGTAAAAGAAATGCACTGCAAAAATGCTGCTTGTGGTTATCATTATTTTAGTCCATTCTTTTTTACCAATTCTATATTATCTGATAGTATACAAAATGTAGACACAACATCTAAACTATTGATGATATCAATGTAGACATACTAGACAAAATAGGAAAGAAATGTAGCTGCTCATTAAATTTTCCATATTTCGACAACACAGTCTTAAAGAGCCATATACCTTGTATTGATTTAAACAAATAACGTCACTCTACAAATTCACATTATAAATTAAATTAGAAAAAGGAATAATTATGAATAAAATATTGATATATATTATTTTTCTGAATGTTTGTTTTGAAAGATGAGCAATTCTCAATTGTTCTACCGAAATCCTTCATACAGTTCACCTCTGTCTCCAAATTAAGGCCTCATTTTAATATTTGTAAATAAGCTTTTCAAATTATTTAATATTTTTGGGTACTCTTTTAAAATGTATATTTTTTTAAATATTAGAACATCAAAAAAGTTATTTTATATTAAAATATCAATATATCAAAAATATAAAAAAGGCATTTCTAAATCTGAAATCATTTTAAAACTGTGTCCAAAAATATTAAATAATAGATGCCTTAATGTCAGATATGATGACAACTGTTCTTCCTACTCTGTCCATTTTGAAATATCCATATTATGTTTCATGACAGCAGACTGCTTAATACTTGACATATCTAATATTAACATAATATATTAATATGTATCTTACAAATTTTAGGGTGAAAATGGCAAAGATGGCACAAAGGGAGAACCTGGTCAACGAGGAGAACGTGTAAGTCAATAATTAACATCTTGCATCACTAAAGTTTTGCCAGAAATTAATATTCTCAGATGGTTGTGAAATCTGATAAAATAAATTGTGATTAATAGGGAGAAGCTGGACCCCCAGGTACCGCTGGACCTGCTGGTGAAGAAGGCAAAAAGGGAACTAATGGCGAGCCAGGCACAAATGGTTTACCAGGAACACCAGGAGAAAGAGTAAGTTGAAACCTGTACATTGAAACTGTAAATAGATTTAATAAAAGTAAAATATGAATCAGATAGTAAAATGTTTTATTCGGCCATGGAAAATAAAAAAAAAATGATGCACAGTTACATATATTTATTTAACCATTAACACTCATGATCAATCATTCTTTTATAGAAATAATGCTAAATATAGAAAATGTTATGTGGAATTTAATTTTAATCTTACAATATAATTAACCTAAGCTAAGTGAAATAACCAATTTCTTATTTTTCAGGGTACCCCAGGTTATCGTGGACCCCCAGGTAGCAATGGAGTCCCAGGTGAAAAGGTATGCAGTTTTTATTTATCTGTTTTGTATTTGATTCTAATCAATTCAGTACTGATATATTTTTTTAATTTAAGAATTTGTTGTGACATTTTGTGACATGTGCATTTTGAAATGTGGTATAGGGACCTCCAGGAGAACGTGGATCACCTGGTCCAGCTGGTGAAAAAGGAAATTCTGGTGACCCTGGAAGGGATGGTGGTCCTGGCTTACCTGGCATGAGAGTAAGACTTGAGAGTACTGCATCTTATTGATAGTATACATCATTTTAAAAAAAATAATAATAATATGTCTGTCTAACAGTGCTGTATTGATATAGCAAGAATGTAGTTTTATAAATATGGTTTTCACCTAAGCATAAGAGTTTATTCATTCCCACACCTGTAAAATAAAATTATTAAATATATTAATATAATACTTTTTTTTACTTCAGGCTTATTTCTCTTCTAGAACTTATGCACATTTTATAAACTAATGACAATGTAGTGGTGGTAATAATTAAATGTTCATCATGTATGCAGGACATATTGGAATGGCAATGTCTACAAATGTTTTTTTGTTGCCTTTTTTTTAATTATTTTTTTTCATTATAGGGTTCTACAGGAAGTCCTGGTAGCCCAGGAGCTGATGGCAAACCAGGCCCTCAGGTACGTTCCTAACCTTTCAAATTAATCATAAATTAAGTTTTTTTTTTTCTCAGTCCTCCTTTTCTTCTACAGTTGGTTGCTGTGTAGTACCAAGAGTTGTCATCTATATATTAAATAAACTTGAAATAGAAACCACAGATGGTAATTTGCTTTTCTATAACAACTGGAATAAAAACAGATTTAACTAAATAAAAAAAGGAGATACATAGTTCTGTAAATGCAGGCTATATACCAGAACAGTTACTTATGGTCAGATTACTCAGTTGAAGAAAACTTAAAAATCAACCATAATTTGTGTTAACCTTTTTTTTTTTTTTCCTGTGATGCTCCTTTTCTTTTACATTTATTAGACATATTTAGCAAATTACACCACAATCCAGTTCAGTGGTAACACGCCTTGCAAATGATGATAAATAATGTTAATTATTTCATTTCTCCTGTTCTCTATTCTGACTACCAGAGGCAGAGGCATTAGTATATAATGGGACATTTTTTTAAATACTTTTTTAGGATGTATTTTTCTATTACCAATTCATGATAAAAGATGGTAAAATTATAACCAATAATATTTAATATGCTTTCTATAACATAAATTGCTATTTATTCTAAAAAGTGTTGACGATATTTGTAATACTTTTCTAACAGTCAAGTCATGCCTAAATAAGATTGAGATTAGCCAAAACATGATTCTTTAACAGAGTCATATTGTGATAATCTTATTTATTTCACAAATAAAAATTTATTCCACAAATTACATATCTGTAAGCATATCAGTCGGATTATCTCAAAATACAAAAGTTTAAATCCAAAATTCTAGGCAAAATAAACCAAAACATTTAGATTGAATACCAGCAATGAGGTTCAACTAATCCTGTTAGATCAAATCTACCAGGGGTTCATCCTCTGTGTCTATTTATTATTTTATATTTTGCTTTATGACTTTACTTGGTTACATGATTACATAGACTGAAAAGAGACATGCGTCCATTAAGCTCAGCCTTTCTCACATTTTGGTTTTGCTGTTGATCCAAAAGAAAGCAAAACATTATGTGAAGCACTTTCCAATCTTGCAACAAACTAGAGAAAACAATGCTTCTTGACCCCAGTATGGCAGTCAGCTCTCTTGATCAAGAAGCTATAATTCCACACATTTAACATTTTATCCTTGAATATTATGTTTTTGCACGTATTCATCCAGTTGCTGTTTAAACATCTGTACAGACTCTGGTAAATCCACCTTTTTAGGCAGAGAATTCTACATCCTTATTGTTCTTAGTGTATAAACCCTTGCTTGTGCGTTAGACTAAATCTCCTTTCTACCAATCTAAATGTGTTAACTCGTGTTCTATGTATTTGTAATCATTTTGCATGGGATGTTGGATGTTCATATTATTATGCTAATGTATTTAATAACAACTATTTTGTCATATAAATATATATATATATATATATATATATATATATATATATATAGTTGTTATTAAATACATTAGCATATATATATATATATATATATATACATACTTTTTTTAATTTTAATTTATTTTTAAATTATTATTATTATTATTTTGTAAGGGTCCTTCTGGAGAATCTGGACGTTCTGGTCCTCCTGGTCAACAAGGTCCCAGAGGACAACCTGGTGTAATGGGATTCCCTGGTCCTAAGGGTAATGAGGTAAGTTATTACTTGTATTTATAATTTTTGTTAATATATATATTAATCAACTGAAAATAATCTGAGAATTAAAAAGTATTATCACATTGTACTATACTTTTTCAGGACTAAGTTTCCTTCTTGTCTCTTAGGGTCAACCAGGGAAAAATGGAGAAAAGGGCGGTCCAGGATCACCTGGTTCACAGGTATGATTTGTCCTTTTAAAAGTTCCCATGAATTCCATCATGGAGTCATGCAATTAATATACATGTATGTATTTTCTAGGGGCCTCCTGGAAAGAGTGGAGAATCAGGAGCACAAGGACCGCCAGGAACAGCAGTAAGTTCATATTACAGAATACATCTTTTAATCATATATATGCCATATTTACTAACTAAGCAAGTAATTGTGCCTTTCTGTCTACACAACATGTCCTACCACTGTTACTATACAGATGTTGTATAACAGACAGTCTACTTTCTATTATGTGTACCTTTTGAATAGCATTACTACCTCCCCCCCCTTTAGACTATGATCTTTAATTGACAATGTCTTCTTTAAATTTTTATACATTTTAAGTTTTGACTAGTTTTGATGATTTTAACATTAATACATTAATGTTCTCCTAATTTTGATTAGTGTAATTTTAAAAAATGTGTGACATTGACTAATGTATCTTAAACATTTTTTTAATATTAATTTTCTTAGGGTCCCCCAGGAGAAAGAGGAGAACCAGGAGCCACCGGACCTGCAGGGTTCCAGGTAATATTCCGAATGATTGGTATGATCCTTTCATACTTAAAAGGCAACTAGCATGGATAAACATATGTTGTTTGGGCATTACATTACAACATTAGTGGTTAGAGTGAACCCAGTATAATTGCAGGAAACATTTGTAATTTTACCAACATTTATTTACTAAAATCAGAAAGTGAATATAAGGTGTATATATACAACAGACAGGTTAGGTTTAATTACTTCAAATTTAATTTAAATCTACAGGGGGTAAGTCAATGTTGCTTTCATGAAAGATATTCCAGGATATATTATTCAACCATTTAGTCAGACAGCTGTCTTAAGAACACAGAACCCCTTGATCAGAGAAGCTAAATCCTATACTAATTCATTAATTGGCATATGCCAAGTGTGAGATTGCCCATATTATTTAACATTTGACCATATGCACTTAAGAACAGACATTGACCGTAAGTAAGATGTAGACCAAAGTCTAGATAGAGTAATACAAATGTATGAGCTAAAAAAATATATGTCTTAATTACTAAGAACAGACATTGACCGTAAGTAAGATGTAGACCAAAGTCTAGATAGAGTAATACAAATGTATGAGCTAAAAAAATATATGTCTTAATTACTTTGTTTAACATGTGAAGTAAATATTCTATTTTCTCTGTATAGGGCATGCCTGGACCAGGTGGACCTCCTGGTGAAAACGGAAAACCCGGTGAAGCTGTAAGTCGATGAACAAAATTACACCTGTGTTATCTCATCAACTGAGCATCTAAAGCTTAGAGCATTTCTTTTAAAATGCTATATTGATCACAAACAGATGAAATCAGTGGTTGTAAACTTTTTTGAAAAGAACCAAGGTTATATAAATTACGTTAGCTGGCTTAAATTTAGCTGACTTAAATTTAAAACTAGCTCAATGACCTATAAACTCTGCAAAATACCTTTGTTAAACTCTTCCCAGTATCAAGGTTATCTCAAATGTATAGGTCTAGGACATGGGTAGGCAACTCTCGGCACCCCAGATAGTTTGGACTACATCTCCCCTGATGCCTTGTCAGCATTATGGCTAGAAGAGCATCATGGGAGATGTAATCCACAGCATCTGGTGTGACAAATGTTGCCTACCCCTGGTCTAGGAGAAGGCAAGGCTGGTGAAACAGTTAGTAAAGGTAGAGGCCTGGGGTCTAAAGAACATTATGTGTCTGTTCAACCATTTAGGTCGCAATGAAGAAGCTTAGGGATTATGGATAATAGCTTAACAATCACTGGGTTAAATAATTTAGTTTAAATTACATGTATCAACCTTCTCGTCCCATGTATATGTACATGCAATACAGCAGAATGGCAAAAAAAAATAAAAAATACTAATAGGGTGATGATTTCATTGTAATTTTGACCATAAATAGAAATAATATCTGAAGTTTTTAAATCATGTTGAAAGCTTCGTAGGTCTATCAAGCTATTTTTCAGTGATGATACCTAAGGTACTACTGTTTTTTAAAAAATATTATTGTTCAACAGGTGGTAAAGCACCACTTATCATACAAACCCATATGAATATATAACCCATGGACATGTAAACAGTGTCCTTAAAATGTAGTCCGATATATAGAAATATGCAATAAAAGTACATTGTCTACCTTTGATTTGATTTTAAGCTGCTGTTTGAAAAACCATGATCTGATTTATGGGTAAAATTATAAAATAAAATCGATTTTTATGTGCACTGTGTTGCTTAATGTTTGTCGTGTATTTAATTATTGCATGCATATATGTTTATTTAAAATATCATATTATAATTATGTTTCTAATTTTTTTAAAGGGACCTAGAGGAGAAAATGGCACTCCTGGAAACCCAGGTGGCAAAGTGAGTATTAAATAAAAAAATAATAATAAATGTAAATGAATACATTTTTATTGGTAAATTCCAAACTTTAAACACAGGAATTTATATATATATATATATATATATATTTTTTTTTTTTTTTTTTTCAGTCGGGACACAAGAAGTAATTAGCATAGCATAATATAGGTTGCAGCAGAACCGATTAAGCAGTTTTGAGGCTCGGGATGTGGTGGGGGGAGGCAGGTGAACCTGGTCTCATTGTGTTCCATCGGTCACCCCATTTCAGTAGCCAATATGGTTTGGACTGGAGTACATCGAGGCTTTGCCGTGTGGGTGTATTTAGAAAACAACCAGTCTGCGATCACGATGCTTTTCGGCAACGGTTCAACATTCCGTGCAACAGCGCTGTTCCTAATGTGAACACAATTCGTTCATGGGTTAGGCGGTTGGAGGAAACTGGTACCATGCTTAGAAGAGGTACACATGGCCGACGCAGGTCCATAAGAACACCGGAAAATGTGCAGCTGGTGAGAGCAGCAATTGAGCAGTCGCCAGGACTTTCTGCTCGAAAGCATGCTGTTGCTTTGGGAATGTCAGACAGCAGTCTGAGAAGGATTCTTCATTTAGATTTGCAGTTTCATCCCTACAAGATGATGTTGGCTCAGGAATTTAGTGTAGCAGATTACGCCAACCGCAGAAATCTGTGTGAGCAAATGCTTGCACAGATCCCTCCCACAGCAGCTTTCTTCAGTAGCGACAAGGCACATTTCCATCTAAGTTGAGCTGAGAATAAGCAAAATTTCCGCAACTGTGCTAAAAAAAACCCTGAACGATTCATGAAAGACCGCTACATTCCCCTAAACTAATGCTGTGGTGTGCTGTATCACAATTCGTAGTGATAGGCCCGTAATTTTTTGAGGCAGAAGGCGTGACCATAACCATGTTGGAAAATTTACCGCAGCCCAGAATAGATGAGATTGTTGAAGAAGAGGAATTGGCGGAGTTCTGGTTCCAACAGGATGGGGCTACAGCCCACACAGCCTGAAATTCACTCAATCTTTTGAAAGAAATGTTTCCTGGACGTCTGGTCTCTCTGGGCGGTGATGTGGGGTGGCCGGCGCAGTCACCAGATTTGAGCATTTGCGATTTTTTTTCTTTGGGGATATCTTAAGGAAAAAGTGTTAAAACGTCGTCCTCACACCCTACAAGAGCTAAGGTAGCAGATTATTGAAGAAGTTAACGCCATACCCTGCGATATGAGAGAGCTGTACAAAACTTCAGATATTGTCTCAGTGTATTGCTGCTAATGGTCGCCTTCTTGAGGACCTTATTTTCAAAACTTAATGAAAAGAAAATGGTATTTACTTTTGAATTCGAAAATAAAACCAGTTTTTCCCTATATACCTCAGTTAATTTTTATAACCCCTCAAAACTGCTTAATCGGTTCTGCTGCACCCTGTACGTTAGTCAGTTGAGGTGTGCCGAAACTGACTTACCTGTAGGCATGTAAAACAAATTCCTAAGGAATTAGTACAGAAAAGTGTTCTGAAAATTGGGATTGGTCGGTAGGAGACCTACTGTGCCGATCACAATACGGTTACTGGCTAGAGGAGGTAAGAACTTTAAATAGCAGAAACTAAGCCCTTCAACAACTCCAGGCTCCTGCCTTTCTGTAAATATAGCTTAACATATTGAACACAAAGTTAAATCTATAAATATCAACTAAAATAAATATTATATAAAATGCTTAAAAACCTGAAAAAAAAACAGACGCAAATGCACATATACATCATCAATCAGGTCAACACAATATGAAGGTGATTTAATTTTGGTCACTGTTTGTAACTTCTGTTACACTTCAACTATGATCCTGTAAATCTAATGACTACACTGGTATATCCAGGATATTTGATTTTTGAGACATTTACTATATTAAGTACAGCTACTGAAAGGCAATCCTGTATTCAGAGACATTTGAATACAGGTGCAGTCTATACAGGTGCAGTCTATTAAAATATATTTATTTGTTTTGTGTTTTTGTTTATTTTCTTTTGTAGGGTGAGAATGGTGCCCCTGGTGAGAGAGGAGGACAAGGTCCACCAGGAACTCCAGGTGCTAGAGGTTCTTCTGGTCCCCCAGGTCCAGATGGTGGCAAGGTAAACAACCCTTCCCATATGCTGTTTATTAAAATGTTTAATGTTTTTCAATCTAATTAAAATGAATGATAAACTTAGGAAAAGGTAAATATATTTGACTGGTATCATTAGCTTATTTAAATAACTTGATAATCTGGATTGAACCATATTATAGCTGTTTACAATATGTTTAAGGAGCCTGTTCATGTCTGCAATTATTATTGCAAATCCATTTAGGGCCCTGCTGGACCTCCTGGCCCCCCTGGTGGAATGGGTCCATCTGGTCTTCAAGGAATGCCTGGAGAAAGAGGAGCATTTGGAAGTCCCGGTCCCAAGGGTGAAAGGGTATGCATTTATTGACGTTCTTTAATACTTGCTATGAATATTAATAGCAGAATCATTAAACATTGATTGTTTTGTTTTCTGTCTCTTTCATTCAGGGAGAACCTGGTGGCAAAGGGGGTGATGGATCTCCTGGTAAAGATGGCAGCAGAGTATGTATTCATAAACCAACATGTGCTAGATAAGCATGACATAGACTGGGTTTTTGTATGAAGCTATGGCTATTTCAATACTGCAAGAAAGCAAAACAAATACCAAGGATTATTTAAAAATGTATTATTTAGAACGTGGGGGTTTAAAAGTACTTATACGCACTTGTTTTATAAGCTCACACATTGTATTGTATGGATTAACACTGCACATGTCATACTACTGCAAGTAATGCATTTTGTTGATTGTTTATGTATATAACTTGAAAATATTCAATAAAATGGGAAACATGAAAACAGGGGAAGAAAAGTCCAACATATATTGTTTGTTTTATAGACTGAACTTTGCTCTCCCAATTGTTGTTTTTAGTGGCAATTATATATTTGATTGTTTTTGTTTGAAATTATAAATATATCTGAAACAACTTTTTATTTCAGGGTTCTGCAGGTCCCATAGGTCCACCTGGTCCAGCTGGTCCATCTGGTGATAAGGTATGTGGGTTTCGTTATTTGTAAGATTTTATTTTAAGAACACTCATTATCAATAAAATGATGATAATGTTAATGTTCTTCCCACACATATGGATCAATCTGAATCGTTATTTTAAACAGGGTCTAATGTGCTAATGTGCAGATTATTAAATGTTAAATTGGAAACATGACCAGTAAATATGTGGTATTTATATATCTGTTAAAGGGACGCTATAGTCACCAGAACTACATCTTAATGCAGTAGTGATAGTCAGTCCCATCAGGTTGAGCACTGTAAAACGCTGCCTTTTCACATTCTGATTCTCAACCATATGACTCAAACAGTAGATATGTTAGCTTGTTGGTATACCTGTACCATTTAGGGTTTAGTGTTTTTGTTTGTACTTATTGTACTGTATTTTACAGGGTGAAAGTGGTCCCGCTGGACCTCCAGGTCCCACTGGTACACGTGGTGGTCCCGTAAGTAGCTTTATCATATACTCATCATACTCATTCCTATGTTTAAAAACCCAGAGGTCCGAAACACGTAAGGAGGTTCTGCTTGACCTTTTTTTTCCCTGTTTGATTTGGTGCCTAATAAATGTCAGTTTGATTTGAGTGAGCACTTGATGTGGCGTTCTTTCTTTTTTTATGTTCTTACTACTCATCATATTAAACTAATATTAAAAGCATTTTCTAATGCACAACTGTCCAAATAAATTAGGATATTGCTGTTCATCCTACAAATCTCTGCTTTACATAGTCTTCTTAAATGTGTTACCTTATCTGGAAAATTACATAAATTACATTAAATTACATTAAAATACGTTTCATTTAGAAATCATAATTCACCTGACTAATTATTTTATGATTCAGTGATTGTTTTTGAGTTTAGTATAGCAGGGCATTCTTTTTTTCATAAGTCTAATCTATGCACTGACTGTTATAAAAATATAGTTTCATCATCAGCTTGTTTTTATGAGTGGGGAGTTTTTAATTTAATTTTTCATTTCCCTTTTATTCACGGTTTTTCATCCCAGAAAGAATGTGGTTTATATTTTCACTAATGTTCGGTGAATATTTGTTTAATGCATGGTCATGGATTAAAATGTATATTCATCAAACAACCTCAATGTTAAAGTATTACTCCACTCCTTTTGGATTGCCTATAACTTCACTGGCACAATGTGAACAATATGAACCTGTGAGGGGGAGAGAGTGCAGAGGAAGATTGGGAGGGAGGTAGGGAAATAGACATAAAAAAACAAGTGTTATTAAGTGATAGTGCAGTGGAGAGGGCTCAACTTGGTGAAGGAGGGAACGAGGGGACAGCTTAATACATCAGTTGCCAATATTTCAAGGAGAAGCGCTGTGCATACAGATTTCTACCACCATTACCTCTTCACAGGGCCGCTACCAGAAATTTTGGGACCCCTGACAAAGCACAAGGTCTGGGCACCCCCCCCCCCCCGCTATAAATGCAGTGTGTGTTAGTGTAATGAATGCAGTGTGTGTCAGTGTAGTGGATGCAGTGTATGTGTCAGTTTAGTGGATGCAGTGAGTGTGTCAGTGTAGTGGATGCAGTGTGTGTTAGTGCAGTGGATGCAGTGTGTGTCAGTGTAGTTGATGCAGTGTGTGTGTTAGTGTAGTGGATGCAGTGTGTTTCAGTGTAATGGATGCAGTGTGTGTGTCAGTGTAGTGGATGCAGTGTGTGTTAGTGCAGTGGATGCAGTGTGTGTCAGTGTAGTGTATGCAGTGTGTGTGTCAGTGTAGTGGATGCAGTGTGTGTTAGTGCAGTGGATGCAGTGTGTGTGTGTGTGTGTTTAGTAGTGTATGCATGTAAATGTAAAGTTATTCCCCCCTCCCTGTTTCTTACTTGGTTCAGGGAGGGGGGAAGATTATTTGATCCCTGGTGGTCCGGTCAGGTGCCATTGTGGGTCCACCTCCCCCCCCCCCCCCCTGGCTCCCTATACTTGCAGAGGGGGCCCAGCAGACTGTAGCTGTACTTTACAGCATTTCCTGCTCTCTAACTCCCGCGAGATGTGGTGTGCGCGCCGCACATCTCGCGGGAGTTAGAGAGCAGGAAATGCTGTAAAGTACAGCTACAGTCCACTGGGCCCCCTCTGCAAGTATAGGGAGCCGTGGGGGCCCGTGGCTGCACCTAAATATAGCGATCATCGCTATATATAGGTGCAGAGAGTAATTGTGGGGCCCCCCCCAGGACCGCCGGGCCCATGACAACCATCACGGTTGTCACCCCCTGATGGCGTCCCTGCCTCTTCAAGTCCCTGCAATGGTCATGGTGGGTGGAGTAACTCTTTAACTTCTTTATGTTATGGCAGCATCTAAATATTACTTATAAATATAAATTTACACCACAATATTTACCACTACATTTATATTTATATATTCTAAAGCAATAAGATACATTGCCATAAACCATTTAATGCACATTCAAAAATCATTCATGAAGAAATAATAAAATAGATATACATAATTTGTTTTGATTGCAACAATGATTTATTATAGGGTGAACGTGGAGAAGGTGGTCCTCCTGGTCCTGCTGGCTTCCCTGGGGCACCTGTAAGTAGATTAAACATCGCTTAGTTCATATAGATTTATTAACTCTTTATAAACTGAATAAGGGTGTGTAAATATTAGAATATCTTAATTAATCATTTGTAGAAATGACTTTTCTATCACTATGTTATGATATGCTTCATACCATCATTCTTCTCTTATATGTGTTATTAAATTGACAGTCCAGACTGAATGTGTTCCCCATTTTAAATGCATTTTATAGATAATGTATCATAAATGTGCAAGTAAGTAAAAGAAAAATACTCACACTTAAAGTTACTATAATTAGTGTAAATCCCCATGGCTTGCAACTTCCTGCAGTGACCTCTGTGCAGACTATGATATAGCTGATGTGTGTCTGATAATCCTACCATTTCTACTGATTTGAAAAGAATGTTTGGGCATATCTCATAATATCTGCCAGGAGTTTCTAGTATATTTAATTCTGTATTTAGCAGCAGTTTTATACATAAGAAAACTGTAAATAATGCTGCTGCCTAATCTGATAGTGATAACACTGTGTCTTTTATCTGTTCATAGTTTGTCATTTTACTAGTGTATGTATTATATTTTTCTACATGTAATTGTGTTACATGTACTCAAGACTATGTACTAAATGTGTATGGTCTATGCAGGGTCAAAATGGTGAACCTGGAGTCAAAGGAGAAAAAGGTGGTCCAGGTGAAAGGGGAGAGCCTGGTCCTCAAGGTCTTGGTGGTTCTCCAGGTGGTCCTGGTCCTGCTGTAAGTATCTAATTTTCCCTTTTTAAAAAATACTTAAAGATTATATTTGCTGTAACTGACAGAAATATAGGCATATGTCCAATGGTAATATGAATAATGATTTATATGTTTTTTAGGGTAACCCTGGTCCTCAAGGTGGCAAAGGAGATCGTGGCTCACCAGGCTCACCTGTGAGTTTTTGTTTTTAACAACCTTTCTCCCTCTTTTCACTACCACATCTATTTGTGTACAACAAACACCAATACCCCACACAACCAACTCTTATTGAAAATAACTTGTATACAAACTCTTTGTTATAAAATGTTGAAAATCTGTATTCTAAACATCATATTACACAAGAAAACAATATATGGTTAAAAAGACATAATCAGATCATTGCAGATGTTTTCGAGAGCATACATGGGTTAACCACCTTTTAAGGACAAAGTTATTTTGAGATGCGACCACTGCTGAAAACACCCTATATTAGTATTCTGCTACTGTTCTCAATTACAATGATTCTATACATGAATACTTTTTCCCCTAATCTTGTCTTCAATCCAACCCCTTACCTAACCCTTAAACCAACTACGCATCCTCCCCATAGTCTTACCTATAATCCATCTTTTAATCCTACCCACAATCAATCAGATAATCCTACCCATAATCCTAGCGTAATACTAGCAATAATTCTACCCATAATTTACTCCTAATCCTACCCCTAATCCTGCCCCTATTTCATGTCCTACTCACACCCCCTAACTCCATCCACTGATCCAACCTCAGAGGGATTTCCCAGCTCACACAGTACTGCAGCTCCAATAAGTTTGACCCGTGATGGGCAGCTGACAAAGACCAGCACTGATCACTGAGGAGAGGGGCATGTAGGGAGAGCTCACCATGGTATTTTCAGATCTCCATGATATGGTGTGCACACTCAAAATCAAATAGAATTAAAATGGCCATGTGCAGCTCTCACTTAGAGCATTGCACATAACTCATCTGTCAGTCTGGGGCCCCTAATTGTACTAACTGCGGACACTCGGATAACTCGGGTATCAAAAAATACCTGGAGAACCTGTTTTTTTACCGTTGGCTTGTGGCACACTCAGCCACAGTATTTGAAGGAATTTTTATTTAAAGGTTAAAGGGCCATGTGCAGCTCCCATCTGTCAGTATGGGGCCACTAACTATGGCTCCAGCTGACAGAGGGGACCTTCTGGTATCCAATAGCACCCAAGTCTATTTGTTATGAGCAAGTATTTAACCCTTCTGGTACTGTTAATGTACAATGGTCTATGTCTTCAATGATCATTAAAGCCCTGCACTGCTTGATGGCATAGACTGTCATGCAGTCCTTGAGAAGTTAGAACTCCTTCGCATGTAACAATATTGTCCATTTCCTTCAGTGTGGGATGAAGGGGTAATGAACATTTTATGATTTCAAAAGGCAGATGGATTAATCCATGAAGTTATGTCTTTGTTTAAATTATTATTTTCATAAGCCTGCATGTCATAATTATATCCAACTTCAAAATATCTTCAGCCACGACTTCTCTAAATGGAACCTTCCATAACTTCACTGTTAAAGGGTCTGATTCTACAACACACTTCCATTTAATTTTTATTCAAAAAGGTTGAGGAAAACAATTTATGTAATCCAAATCCATTATTACTATTCTTTAAGAAGGGCCTTTGTTGATTCATTACATATATTTATTGGCAAATTGTATTCCATTAAACGCAATATTGTTTTCATAGGGTGCTGCAGGATTCCCTGGTGCACGTGGTCTTCCTGGCCCTGCTGGAACTAACGTAAGTATAAATCAGTTGACAAAATGACAACATATTATTATACACTCTGTAACATTAATATACATTATCATTTAATTATCAGACACATTTTTCAACATATTTTATAATACTATTTACACAGTTCATTATTCAGAGATTATATGTAATGACCTTTATGTAGTGAAATCATAATTTTAATAATAACCTATTCTTTACTATTTCTGCACAGGTAGTCTAAATAATAATTTTGTATTTCTTGACATTGTTTTAACACTATCAAACATACATTCTTTATATTAGGTCATCAATCATTTGAGTATGTTGGTTATAATCATAGCTTCTACATTTTCTAAATTATTCTATTAATAGGGCAATTCAGGTCCCCCAGGTCCTCCTGGTGGACCAGGGAAAGATGGTCCCCCAGGCCCAGCTGGCAATGCTGGTGCTCCAGGCAGCGCAGGTTCATCAGGTCCAAAAGGTGATGCAGGTCCACCTGGAGAAAGAGGAGCCCCTGGTACCCGTGGAGAACCGGTTAGTGACTCTTTAAATCAATTTGAATTACGGTACTTATGATTGCCTTATTTTGCCCGTTTTTATTATAGTACAACCTATAACTTATTTTCATTACTCTTAATTAGGGTTCACAAGGTCCTTCAGGTATCCCTGGTCCATCTGGAACACGTGGTATATTAGGATTGCCTGGCTTACAAGGAAGATCCGGTGCTCCTGGCCTTCCTGGTCCTAAGGTATGGCATTCTGACTCTCTCATTTGAATTTATCTTTATATATTGAGTGCCTGTTTTGATTTTTCAAGAAACTGCTTAAACAAAACCAGAAATGAATGTCACATAATTACATTATACCCATTGATTACAGATAGGTTTCCTTTTAAATACCTTATGAACTATTTGGGATCCACAATATCTTTTTAAATATGTTTTGATAAAAGCAATTGGAAGGAGAAGATTTAGCCCTGGTCAATAGAAATTCTCCCCATGTTAATTTGCCATGGGCAAATTTCCAGTTTTGCAGTGGCAAGTAACTTTTAGGTCCTGTGTAGTATTGTTAGACCTGACATTTTATTTATTTATCACTGTCATTTATAAAGTACCTACATATTCAGCAGCGCTGTACGATTAGGGAAGAACATACAATTTACCCTGACCAATGCAAAGCCGATCCTGTTTGGGTGCAGACCGTCCAGGTGATCTGTAGATAGGCGGGGTGTGCAGCACTAGGCTCTGCCCACTTTGGTAGGTCCCACCCATCTCATTAGGCCACACACCCTCATGATTGGTGGGGGTGGTCCTAACAAGTGGCAGAACCTATGCTCTGCCTATTTACCACCTGGGTGGTCTGCACCAGGATTAGCTCTGGACCAATATAAAAGTCAAAAAGGGCCCTGTCTGTGAGCTGAGATCTAGCAATTGAAGCTCTTTTATACAAAGTGCTTAGTTAGATAGCTCGTGAACTTAAAGGATATAATGGGGATTAGAGACAAGAGGTAGCAGGGGAAATTTGGAAGTGATGACTTAAGGAGAGTTGCAGCTACTGGTAAAATGTATAGGGAACGAGGAGGAAATTGAGTATGATCTCAAACAGCTGTAGGAGCATACTATAAATGTAGTAGAAACCTGGGTGGGCAGGATCAGGGTCATGTGGGAAGTGTTTAGAGAAAATGAGAAGATGCAGTATTCCTTAGATCTGGGTGTATAAAGTGAGGCCTGAGGAACAGAGATGGAGATAAGAGAGTTATATGAAGGTATTTACAGCTAGGAGGGGCAAAGGATGGATAGAGGGGGTCAGCAGAGCAAACACTTGATGTATACAATTAAAATGTTTACCAGCCAAATGCTATCACTCCAAATATTTATAACTGTGTACAAGGAATATTGGTGGAATATCAACGAAAAACTGCATGCACAGAAAATTATTGGCAAAACACATGTATAAATGGTAGCATGGTTATAGTAACAAATAATAATATGGTGGCAAAGGTAAAATCAATGATGTGTAGTAGCTTCCAAACTTCAACCAGTACCTGAAAGTTGCAGGGAGATGAGAAATGAAGAGATTCAGTATTGCTTGAATCTGGGTGTGTGAAGTAAACCCTGAATCTGGTATTTGAATTTTTAAAAATATTAGAATTTGATTGTTAACAAATCACATTACTAGTTTCCTCATAGTTTCTTTGTGAAGATTATTTAGTAAGATTCCAAGATAATCTTTACATGTGGTACACAAACTAATAGTCTAGGAATTTTCAGTATATTTAATTATTATTATTATTAGCATTTATATAGCCCCTGTTTATTCCGCAGAGCTGTACAATATTATAAAGGGGGAAATTTAACAATAAATGAAACAATTACAAAACGTTACTGGAACAATTGGTTGATGAGGACCCTGCTCACACGAGCTTGCAATCTAGAAATAATGAACACAGGAGGGAAATCCCGAAACACCCTTGCACTACTGAGTACCTTAAAACCAGTGATCTATGACAATGTCTGTTGTGGTGCAATATACTTGATGTGTATTGGTCATTAAGTCACCTTGAATTAATTTATCTTGTGTCTCAAACAGGGTGATGATGGAAGACCAGGTTCTAATGGATCTCCTGGTGAACGTGGCTCTGCTGGTTCGCCTGGTCCTGCTGGCCTTAATGGTTCACCAGGAGAAGCTGGAAGAGATGTAAGTAAATTATTTCTGTTTACTCTACAGAATCTTGAATGTTCCTTGAACTTTAATTTGGTTTTCACAGAAACCATTGTTTTTGTAGCATAGAAAAACCTGATAGTCAGATGTTCTGCAGGTTTTTGTGAGATTAGTAGGTAATTATTGAGACTGAGTGCTTCTTGTTAAAATGTATAAGCATAAAATTTATTCAAAACACTTTAAATGTTGATGTGATAAAAGGTGTTAAAACATATATGGTATCCCTTTTTATTTTAATAGTGAAAATATATTAAAGGAACACTATAGTCACCTAAATTACTTTAGCTAAATAAAGCAGTTTTAGTGTATAGATCATTCCCCTGCAATTTCACTGCTCAGTTCACTGTCATTTAGGAGTTAAATCACTTTGTTTCTGTTTATGCAGCCCTAGCCACACCTCCCCTGGCTATGATTGACTGAGCCTGCATGAAAAAAAACCCTGGTTTCACTTTCAAACAGATGTAATTTACCTTAAATAATTGTATCTCAATCTCTAAATTGAACTTTGATCACATACAGGAGGCTATTGCAGGGTCTGGCAAGCTATTAACATAGCAGGGGATAAGAAAATCTTAATTAAACAGAACTTGCAATAAAGAAAGCCTAAATAGGGCTCTCTTTACAGGAAGTGTTTATGGAAGGCAGTGCAAGTCACATGCAGGGAGGTGTGACTAGGGTTCATAAACAAAGGGATTTAACTCCTAAATGGCAGATGATTGAGCAGTGAGGCTGCAGGGGCATGTTCTATACACCAAAACTGCTTCATTAAGCTAAAGTTGTTCAGGTGACTATAGTGTCCCTTTAATGCAGAAGCACAGATATAATTTTTGTCATATATAGTTAATGTGACAAAAATTAGATGTGCAATGGTTTAGTGTCCTGATTTTAGGCATTGGGTGTTTGAGCTTGAGTTGCATTGAGAAGCGGTCAACAACTCAATTTGCAATTCTTACATCAAGTCCCTATTATTATTATTATTATTATTATTATTATTATTATTATTATTATTGCCTTTTATATAGTGCCAACAGTACAATATTATAAGAGGGGGGATTTAGCTATAAATAGGACAATTACCAGAAAACTTACAGGAACGATAGGTTGAAGAGGACCCCATTAACTCAGTTCTACAGCTGGAGTCAGGGATGTTTACTACTGGCAAGGTACTGAGCCTTGTTCTCAACTCTTGCTGGTATCATTGCTGATACCCAAAATGTCAAAGCATCATGAAAACATATTTTGTGTTGGTTATTACTTTGTTGTCGGCAGGTGCTTATGCAGTATTACATGTGCAGAATATTTATATGTGGGTTTTATGATTTATTCTTTTACATTTTTAGGGCAATCCTGGTGCTGATGGTACTCCTGGACGTGATGGGTCTCCTGGTACTAAAGTGAGTATTTGAGTCTATCGTGTTACATTTTATTTGTCTACTCAACAATTTCATATATAAATAATCATATTCTTTTAATAGGGTGATCGTGGGGAAAATGGTTCCCCTGGTGCTCCTGGTGCTCCAGGGCACCCTGGTGCTCCAGGTCCTGCTGGTGCTGCTGGCAAATCAGGCGATAGAGGAGAAACTGTAAGTATTAGCCACTGGCAAACAGTATAAATAACAATTGTTCAGATGTACCTTATCATCAAAGAAAACCTTGTTGCTAGCAGTTTTGTTCAGACTATTGATTTTGACATTAAATCTATAGTCTTATAGTTTATATATATTCTACATAGACATATTCTTATCTTTTGTGTAGGGGCCTTCTGGTCCTGCTGGTCCTGCCGGTCCTGCTGGTGTTCGTGGCCCTAGTGTAAGTAGTTATTGATTATTTGTGAATAAAATATACACTTGTCTGATAACAATATAATACATTGTAGTATGTGGCTTTCTTTGCAAATATTAACATAATTTGTTGATAATAATAGGGGCCACAAGGGGCCCGTGGTGACAAGGGTGAAGCTGGCGAACGTGGTACCAATGGAATTAAAGGTCATCGTGGTATGCCTGGCAATCCTGGTCTTCCAGGTCCTCCTGTAAGTATTTACAGCTGTTTGCATATTACTTAGATGTTGAAGGACAATTTGCATGGAAATCTGAAGAAATACTAATTCTCAATATAAAAAGTTATAGATGAGTTCTGTAAAAATTTATTACCACACAGTTTAGTCTATATTGGCTAATTGTGCAACAGATTTAACAACCATTTGTCAAGAATCCTTATATTTAACTGAGCCATTGTTAATGTTCATGTGGCTTTTCACAATGCATAGCTTATAGGACATATCATAAAAGGCAAGTCTTCCTACAGACTTTATTGCCCCCTACATCCCCACCCCTTGTCTATTTACAGAGGACTGTAGTGTATATGGTGCTTGGAGTGTTTCTTTTTAACTCATGTGTTGTTAATTAATGTAGCTGAATACATAATTTTGATATATCTTGAGGGCAATTGTTAAAATACAAAACACAATTATAATACTGCACACTCCAAAAAGATTTTTTTCAAAAAATCCCCATTGGCACGGTAAATGTAAAGTATGCCAAAATTGTCAAAATCATTTGAATAGTTTCTTAGGATCACTATGACGTAATATTCAGTTTTGCTTCATTTTATTCTATAGTTTAAATAAGAAATAAGATATTAATTAGTGTGCACAGTTAAGCCTAATAGCCAATTTACCAGTTTCTTCTTCTCCATTTCCCAATACTTTAAAATGCTAATTTTGCCAGGACAATGTAACATATGGGGATAATGACAACAATATAATTCACGCTTTTCCACTTGTCTTGTTTAATGTAGAATATTAGATACCATTGTTTTCACATGTTTCATTTTATATAATATGTATATGGTTCATCTTGTGATAGCTATATCTTGCCTAAGTTCTTTATGAGTAAACCTTAATCAACAAAATATTTCTCTATTTCCTATTTATATTTTATGTCATCAAATAAATGTTTCTAAGGCAATATATTATGCTAGCTGGATGGTATAGGCATCTTCCCTGGCTGCATATGCCCAGACATCACAGTGCATATGCACCACCATATTTGCCTTGATGGTTTAAAATTGAAAGAACATTTATAACTTGATATTGTATTCCATCTTTCATACTAGGGATCATCTGGAGAACAAGGTACTCCTGGAGGTCAAGGTCCATTGGGTCCCAGGGTAAGTGCAGTATTTATTTTAATGTATCTTGCTTTTCACTATATAAATGCAATTATGTTAACAACAGAACATGTACAGAGCCACAAAACATATTACAAAGAAAATATGTGTAATATGAGCAAATATGAGTAAAATCACTGGTGAGGGTAGTGCCTGAACCATACACTTATTCAATGAGATTAATATGTATTGAATCTGATGCTTATCAGGTTATTCACAGTGAATTTTAGAACACCAATGACAGAATTTTAAAGTTTAGAAATACTTTATGTTTTACATGCAGCTCCATCTGGGTTGTTCTCCACAATTTCTAAAACTTAAAGAAGATTTAGGAAAAACTTGGATATGCTAGCTTATAATTTCAATTACACTATACGCTAATTTTTAGATGTATAAGATGATAAGATCCAAAACTGAAATATGCATAAATAAGAATGCATGTCGCAATAACTTCTGACCACATGAAAAAGTTCTATTAATTTTATACAAATATTTTAGGGTCCCCCCGGATCTCCCGGTTCTCCAGGCAAAGATGGTACTAGCGGCTATCCAGGACCTATTGGCCCACCAGGTGCCCGTGGTAGCAGAGGAGAAGTTGGTCCAGAGGTAAATATCTGTTTTGCTGTTTTTTTAATGTTGTTCTGCATTTTCATTATTTTTGTCTATTTTTGCTTTTACAAATGCCACACAAAGAGGTAACTAATCTGTTATTGCTTGTGTTTCTAGGGATCATCTGGTCAGCCTGGTCCCCCGGGACAACCCGGCTCTCCTGGTCCACCTGGCTCTTGCGGATGTGAGAGTGCTGCTCAACAAGGGATCGGATTCGAGAAGGGGCCCTCTCCTTATTATGGTGACCAACCATTTGATGGCGCTGCAATGACTTCTGAAATAATGTCTTCGTTAAAATCAATCAATGGCCAAATAGAAAACATTATTAGTCCCGATGGTTCAAAGAAGAATCCAGCTCGTAACTGCCGTGATCTCAAATTATGTCACCCAGAGTTTAAGAGTGGTAAGTAAATGAACAATGTGAATGTTGTTAAAGCAGTTCTGTCACTTGTGAATATGGCATTAATATAAAAACTTTATATAGTACTCAAATTGACTGAATTTCATTGAAATTCCAACGCAGCAAAAAATAACATTAGACTTCACAAACAAAGCACAGTGAAATATTGCTGTAGTATTACTATATGATAATCTTTACTATTGTATATGCTTGTTTGTTAGGAGAGTATTGGATTGACCCCAACCAAGGATGCAAAATCGATGCAATTAAGGTTTTCTGCAACATGGAAACTGGTGAGACCTGTGTAAATGCAAACCCAAGCAATGTCCCACGCAAGAACTGGTTCACAAACTCTAAAAGTGATAAGAAACATGTCTGGTTTGGAGAGTCTATGAATGGTGGCTTCCAGGTAAGTTATTTAAAATTATAACAATAATAAGAATGGTAGCTCTTCACCCGTGCAATATATTTGAATTATTCCTAATAGATGTCAGAAAATGCGATGTGAATATATTTTATACAACATAGCTTTGTATACATCCTTATTATTTATCTAGTCAAATATTAAGGTAAATCAGATGCATTCCCAACATTACAAAACTGTGGGATGTTGTGCCAGAACACCCTTAACATTAAGGAAAGTATGCAATGGCAGTATGTAAACGGAAATTGGTCTCTGAATTTATCAAGATTTCTAATCCCTACACGTATACCATTATTAGATACTATCATCCAATTGTTTAATATGTCTTTTAGTTTGGCTACGGAGATCCAGATCTTCCAGAAGATGTCACAGAAGTTCAGATGGCATTTCTACGAATCCTATCTAGTAGAGCATCTCAAAACATCACATACCACTGCAAGAACAGCATTGCCTACATGGACAGCCATAATGGAAATGTAAAGAAGGCTTTGAAATTCATGAGCTCGACTGAGAGTGAGCTGAAGGCGGAAGGAAATAGCAAATTCACATACACTGTTATAGAGGATGGCTGCACTGTAAGTATATATCCTCAGTTACAATTTACTTACATGCAATTTATATACACCATGTTGCACTGTGAAACAATCCCATTTTAGTGGCATTATGTAATGACATCCACTCATAGAAGCCTCATGGTTACAGGGGCATATGGTTTAATAAGGATACTAACAGTAGAATGTGTTATGAGGTAGTAGTGACTCATTTCAATGCTATAAGTAAAATCTGTTGTCTTAATAGATATTATATATTGTCACTTGTACTGTCCTGTTAGGGAACAGATTGCCATCGAGATGCTTGTAAGGTCTCTCCTTGCATTTGAAATCATAATTTATTATGTTTCTGTTTGTTTTTCTTTTTCCTTTACAGAAACACACAGGCGAATGGAGCAAAACAGTGTTTGAATACAGAACAAAGAAGACAATGAGGTTGCCAATTTTAGATATTGCACCACTGGATATTGGTGGACCAGATCAAGAATTTGGAGTTGACGTTGGCCCTGTATGCTTCTTGTAAATAAAGAGAAACACACTTTCTAAAATCCCAGCAAATGATCTGCACTTCATCTGTGCCCCTATTGTTTTAATCTTGTCACCTACTAGAGGTATAAACTGTACTCCAGTTATTTATTTCCATCCAATGATGAAACAAAGGGAAAACAAGGTGGAAAGGGCTGCAAGATTTGTAATAACACAAACTAAATGCTTTTGCTATATTTTTTTTACAAAATTCATATTTTGAAGACATCTAAATGGTGCTATACAATTTGTTAATAACAACACTGTGTGATGTTTTGCCAATTCACAAAGCACTGATCATTCCACATATCAAACTCGAACGCCTTTCTAACCAAGATGAAGTTCACATTAAGTCGAGAGAACTTCCCTGTTTCAGCTACCTCATCGTGGAAAGAAATGGGGGAGAGTTTGATAGGTCAGAAAACTGGCTGCATGCTAGGCATTGCAGTGAATCAACACAGTAATACTGTCAGGTTTCTGTGTAAATGTTTGAGACACAAATGCTATATTTTTATGATGTAAACTTAAGAGTTGGTCCAAACGTAAATCAAATCTTGCTTGGTGCTTCTGTACTTTCCTGTCATTGCTGGCCAAGACCACTAAAATTAGGGAAGGGTAGAGAAAAAAACATCATGGTGCTAAACGCTAACATGTTTCCGTTGTAAAACTACAAACCAAAGAGGTATTGATTGTACAAACAAAACAAAATAAAAACTTTCACAAAACTTGGTTTGTCTTCTGTCCAATATTATTGACTATTGTGTTCTTGGGGAGGAAGGGTTTCTCTTCTGAATATCACTGTAAACCATAAGACTGCTTGGCACAATAATAAAGGTACCATTTGAGACAGTATACGTCTCTGTAATTCATTTTATTTTTTTGAATCACAAAAAACATAACAATAAATGCAGGTAAATTCTTCTAGCTTTCTATTGATAGTCAAATCTAAGGGTCCTGACTTGGTTTACGTCTCAGCAGTTCTAAATATGTTATCTTTCTGAGGTCAATTAAATCAGGATCAAGTTGGGTTATAAAATTTAACATTATTATAGAAACATGCATGTCTATACCAAATTTTATTATATATCTCACATTACAGATCAAAGATACATAAGTAGGAAAACCTTTTACATACTCAAATAGTCCTAGAAATGTCCAACACACCCCATTACAAGATGTACCAAATTCTGAAAATTAGAAATGTGAGTCATTATCTGTTTTCTCTCCTTGACACTATTTTTAGAAAGTCATTGTTCACAAGCTTTTTGGTCTTGCTTGAAATATATTGAGATATTTATTCTACAACAGATTTATAGTCTAGAAAACATAGCAATAGTTAAAAGAGGTACATATGGTAAACAATAAAAAAAAAGATAAGTTTATCAAATCTAATAAAATCAAATAGAGGTTCACGTTGAAGCAGAACATGAAATGATCATTTAAACTGTTTCCATTTTAGCTAGAAAGTCTAATCCCCTTTCTTCAAGGGACACTATAGGCACCCAGATCACTACAGCTCAATGAAGTGTTCTGGGTGCAATGACCATGTCCCCTTAACTCTACAATGTTAGTTATTGCAGTTTCTGAGAAACTGCAATAATTACATTGCAGGAATAAGATTGCCTCTAGTGGCTGTCAGTCAGACAGCCACTAGAGGCACTTCCTGCTTGTAAGGCGACTTTTGGTCACCTGACACTGGACATCCTCACACTCTGCATGTGCACATCCAGAGTCAGTTAAACCTGCACAGGAAAACATTGCATCTTAAGGGGGGCTTATGCACTTGACGTCAGAGGGGGTGGAGTATGGACCCAGCACCGAAGGAGAATGGTGCAGCAACCCTTACACTGCTGGGTGGGGAGGCACGATAAAGAGGGAGAGAGTGAGGGAAATGGGGGCTCATAGGGAAGTATAGTGCTAGGAATACAGATTTGAGCATATATGTTTTCTTTTTCTTCAAAACTAGGGTTTAATTTACAAATAATGAATGGAAACCAAACTGCAATCGTTAGGTGAAAATGTAAAATTTTGTTTTTAATTCACTACAAAATATAATTTTTTTTCAAGAACAGAGCGGTTTGACAAAAAAAATATCAAAATTCAATATTTCATTTCAATATTTCTCAATATGAGATAATATAGTAATTGTTTTAAATTAGACTACAAAATAAATATGGCTTATATCAAGTATATATATAGTATATATATATATATATATAGTTTAACTCTATGTTTATGTCCCAACCTAAACCATAAAGTGTAAATGCAGTGCTCAATACAAAGCAAAGCACCCCTCAAACTAATTTGGCGTAGGTATATGCAAGATAAATGAGAAAGAAAGTACAAATATAGTACAATATTGTTTTCAAATAATAAAAAGCACACTAGTGGCGTGAGTGGAAATAAATTAACTTGAGTTTGAGCTCTAAACTTTACTGCTTTAGTGCCATTAAGGTGGCAAACAACAACCTTTTTCAGGGATCATCCAACTACTCCTTCCAGATGAAGTTATTTCTAGCCATATAGAATAAATGTGTGAGAACACATCCAAAAATAATGGTATACATTTATTTTGAAGTGGTTACATTTAAAACATAGCTGAATCCCTATGACCCAATGAATGAAGTTGGTTATGGGATTAATGAGATTAGTAAAGAGGTTATCAGCAACATTTTATGGTAGCTAAATCTGAAGATGTAGGCAAGGGAGGAAATGGTATGTATGGAATGCGTGTGGGAGAATATCATAAAGATTAGGAGATTTTGTCTGTTTACTTTTTTTTAACTCTGTAGATACAATGTTGTAATCAAAGATTGGAAATCCATAAGCTGGTGTTTATGAAACTTGGGCCCAATTTAATATTTTTGGATAAGATATTTTAACATTTTTATATGTAATATATTTTCTGATATTTAATTATTTTGAATAACACATATTTGAAAAGTTTATCAAAAAATATTTAATAATTTGAAAAGCTAATAAAACATCATATGAAATGGGGGGCCACAATGTTAAGCTGAATAATTCCACTAATATGGATTTAATGAAAATACATGCCTACTACAACAAGTGAAACCTTTGGTTCTTTATAAGCACTTTTGGAAAAAAATATTTAAATCTTGGGTCGACAGAATTTTGTTTAGCCAGCTATTAGTTTCCAAAAAAAATCAGAAAGGCCAGAAAAGCAGTAACAAAGGGGGCTGTTACTGTTCTGACATGTTAACACAGCTACAATATTTCCTGGCATGATAACTAAACAATATCAGCCATTTTAGGTCAATTTTGAGTTGACAAAAGTGATTATTTTTATATATCTGGGTTTACAAAAAAATGGAAGTGAGATGTTTAGAATGCTTGTAATATTCTGCATTTGCTAGTTGATGTCAATGAAAAATGAGGAGCAGGGATCATTTTAAATTCAAATTATAGGATTTACCCAGAAATGAAAGGGCAAGAGTCAATGGGCTATTTACTACCACTCACCCCTTCCAACCTGAGAAGAACAAAGCTTTCCCACACATACACAACAAAAGGCATTTGGAAAAAAATGGAAGCAGCAGAATGAATGACATCTTTTTTTGGACATCCTACAAGGGGATAACCATCAACACCTTAACCACCACATTTTTTAATTCCCTTTTATTGTACAAAGCTTTAAGAAAAAGACCTGCCACACTCCGTTTTGTCAGGATTCACTTGTGAAAATATGTGTAAGTGGCACTGGCAGTAGAAGCTAGGCAAGATTAACTTTGTATCCTATTTATTTTCTGTATTTCATTTTTAATACAACGGATGATGATGGGTGCAACTGTTCCTGTCCATCCTATCTCTGTAGACTGCTGGTATCCTTCTCACCATCCCCTTGCTCTGCCTAAAGGTAGCAGTAGGAAGAGGTACCACAGGTGGTAGGTTGTGGCAACTGTGCAGAATCAGAAACAACACCTGCTCCTGGCTCTAGTGGACCTGCTCCCGACTCTAGTACATTCTTGTTCTGCTTCTTTACTTAGCAATACAGACTTGTGGTGTCTTTGCAGATGTTGCTTCATACTGGCACTAGTGAGATGACCCTTCACTTATTCCCTATTCACTTCCTTGCCACAAATTTGCACTTTGCAAGTCAGCCTTCTGGGAGACATTCAAAGTGATCACAAACTTTGAACCTGCAACCCAAGGGTTAGAACAGATTCTGCTGATGTATTAGCCCACTGAGCTATATCACCAGCCTACATTGTAAAGAAGAGTGTGCCAAAATTCCTCCACAACGATGTGAGAGACTGATAACAATACTGAAAACGATTACTTTAAGTTATTGCTGTTAAAGGTGGTTCTACAAGCTAACAATCATGTGTATTTAGTTTTTCACATATGGCTTCTCAATTTTGGCTTTATTTTTGTTCAATTAATCATGACACTGTGTAATAAGTCATGTATTGTTGTTCCTATTTGCCTACTTTTAAGATCTTCTAAGGAACAGATGATTGCTATTAGGTCCTGATATGTAAAACCATATAATTTAGAGGGTGTACTTTCTTTTTCCCATGAGTTTCATACACAAAAAAGGCCATTATGCAATTTTTGCCACCTCTTTTTCCACCAGAATAGTGTTCCGCTTCACTTTAGTTTTTTCTGCCAATCTAAATTTGGTAGTCTTTTCTGAAATGGATATTTCTGAGCAAAATTACAGAAATTAGCTAGAGAAGAGTTGACACTTATAAGAATATTTTCAGAACAAATAAATACATATTCACCATTTAGAAACTATAAATCAAGGACTCTTCAGTTCTCTTTGATTTATATCTCACTAAAGGCACCAAACATACTAAGAAATCCTTGTTAATAACTTAAACCATTTAAAGGACAGATATGCACTATAAAGAAAAACTAACATAGCAAAATTCAGATCACAACGATTTATATATTTACTATATCCAAAATGTCCAGTTTAACGTCTTTTAAGGAGCCTAACTACTGTGGAAGCCAACGGTGTGGCTGCCCCTGTTACTAAGATAGAAAGGTACATCAGTTCATTGTTATGCTGAGACATCAGAGGAGAACTATAGTGGCCCCAAATAGCCAAAACATAGTAAATGCATTTATCTAAAATGTACAAATATGTATAAGGCACTAAAGAATTCGAGCAATAGAGTCTGAATACAATGGAGGATTATAATAGGCAATCTAAGCTGCATATAAGCTATATAAAACATAATGAATAATAATACATATACTCAGAAGAGATGACAGGGACAGGCTTAGAGGATGAGAGTGGAGGTCCCCCTCTAAGTGTGATGGGAAAAATGATAGAAAAAAATGAAATTGACAAAAAAGCTGTCAGTTTAAAATTAAAATAAAATAAACTGAAATATAGATGTAAATTCAGTGCCAAACAGAGCACCTAAGATGTCAGGAAAAGGGACCAGTGAAACCAATGGATATAGCCCTCTATATTTAGTGTGTATACATTGTGTATGTATACTGGTATTTATATATATATATATAGAAACTCCAGCAACTTAATCCAGGCTAAGTCCCTAGCCTCAAGACAATTTTCTAAGGAGTCCTTGAAAAGTAAGGACATTTATGACAATTCAGATTACATACAGTGAATTCAATAATGAGTATAAAGGAAATATGAATACCTCATAAAAATGCACAACCTATACAGACTTTCCATCCAGGGGGTACAAGTTAGAGTACCTACAGAAACCAGTGCCACTCAAGCTACTCATTGAGAATATGAGGTGACACTGTATCTAAACAGTACATCCAACAAGACATTTTTTTAAGTAAAACCTTCTCCCTATTGCCCGCACGTGTAAGTGGAGGGACCTGTTTAAGTACCTGGTACGTTGTAAGGCAATATGCCTTTTATCTCTAAAGTGCCGTGTGACTGGGGTGTCAGATTTTGTATTGCGTATGACAGTCTTGTACTGAAAGACTCGATCTTAATAGTTAATAATTTCACAGCCCTGATGGAATCAGAAAATGTACAGAAATTGACACAGGAGATTTCTAGTGGAGTGGCCATACTCAGCAAAGAATTGGAAACAATTAAGCTACAGAAGTTTCAGAGAGATACCCTAGAGTACCAGTACAACAGAGTCTATTCATGAAAAAAACATTCACGTCCAAAAGAGAAATATCCAACTCAAGGGAGACTCTTTCCGCTACCTCAGGTTAAGATGGCTCTATGCAAGACAGATTACCATGTCCTTTTTTAGACAATGCTACCACTACTGAAGGGGCTACAGGGGTCATGCCTATACCCAGACACTAACTACAGACCCTCAACGAGACTGCCAAATAACATCCAAGGGACAAGGGGTATTGTACTTATCCAATATACCTTTGACTAATGCACAATTATCTGCCTTAAGTAAAGGACTAAACTTTGTACCTGCACACAGAACTGAACTTTTTTTATTGACAGGTTGACTTGGAAAAAATATTTTGTTTAATTAATTTATGTGTTTTGTTTTTTTACAGGGCAATCACCCCTGGCACCAGTAAACCAGGAGTGTCCCAAATTAGTGGGTACACAGCTTGCCACAGGATACCAGGTAAAAGTTGATGTCTGCAAACATAGGAGTACATTTATCCATATTGTACATAATAACTCTGAACAGACATTTATGAACACAGAGAGCACACAAGTAGAGAGACTCCCCTAGAATCTGCAACCCATCAAACATAACATCTCTGTCAAAGAGAAATGGGCTCTTAGAGAGTTGTCAAACAACACTGAAGTCATTATCATGCCAGCTGACAAAGATGGCTTGATAGTGATTCAAAACAGGAGTGACTACCATGAGGAAGTCATGAGACAACTCGTGGATAGAAACAAGTATAGGATTTTGAAGAACGACCCCACACTACACATTGCCAAAAAAAATTATAAGCACTGTCTTGAACCAAGCAAAAAGCGACTTGATTATTACAAAGTCCCAGTATTCTTTCTTGAATAATACATTACAGTTATACCAGTATTTTACACATTGCCAAAGATACATAAGAACCCTACCCCCTTGACATCCCATTGTCGCAGGTACTAACTCCATTTTCCAACCTCTAGCAATCTTTGTAGATCAAGTTCTTCATCCTCTGGTGACCACTAGCAAAGCCTACATCCAGGATACTAAGGATTTTCTAATTTAAATTAAAGATCTGTCTATTACCCAATCTGATTTTCTAGTCACCCTAGACAATCCCATAGGGAAGGTATATCTGTAATCAAAAAAAGATTGTCTAATAGGATCCTGGATACAAGGCTTCGCTCATTTGTGACAACTCTGCTTAAGATCATTCTCAAGAAGAATTACTTTAGGTATCTCCCAATTTTTTTATGATTAGATCAAAGGAAATGCGATGGGGGCAAATATGGCACCATGGTATGCCAATATCTTTATGATCGAGTTTGAAAACAGGATTTTAAATAGTAACTCTACATTTGTTTAATTCGGCCCCCCTTTTACAGGTTTATAGATGAGTGGTTTATGATCTGGAGGGTCACCCATTTGGAATTGGATATCAAATATTTGTCCAACATCAGTGCTGTTGGTCTGGACTTCCTTGATATAACAGTTGGAAAGGCTGATAATCATCTTACGACTGATCTTTTGACTAAACCGACAGACTCTAATAGTCTATTTGACTCCAGGAGCTTTCATCCTTTGAAACAAATTCAGTCTGTCCCCTACAGTCAAATGGTAAAAGTCAGAAGGATTGTCTACGATGAAGCAGTCATTGACACCCACCTGACAGAAATGACCCACATATTTAAACAAAAAGGCTACGATAAATGCACACTACAAAGTGCACGACAACGAGTGAGGTCTCTGCCATTGGACAATCTGCTTACCTACAAACCTAAGACCAAAACCAACAGGTTACCATTTGTAAGTAGGAACTATTAGCATTTGTTACAATTTGAGAAACAAAAAGGACACCTCTTTAGAGATCCCCCTTTGTTTGCCCTAAAGAGAGGCCCCACCATAAGAGGCATGGTTGTAAGAGCTGATTTATCTGAACCATACTCCCAAACAAAAAGGATTTTATCGAAAACCAGTACATGGAAACATATCCCTGTTTATCATGTAATCATTGCAGTGGTATTATTAAGGGATACATTTGAATTCACCCTAGGATGGGTGAGAACAGCAATCCCAAAGGATTTTTCACAGGCCATCGGTGACCATCTTGTGTTCAGCAGTGTTTTGTCGTCGAGTTAATGGAACCCAAATCGGACACGCGTGATGGCACGAATACCACTGAACAGTTACCTTCCATGGAACTTAGGCTATTCGAACGGGAGTCGAACGGCGCTCGGTGGGCAGAAACCCATTAACCAGGGACATATACTGACTACATTTATGAACGGCTACGTTTGGTAATTCGAACGGTATTTTGACTATTTGAAAGAGACCGCCGCACAGCCTAATTCTCTGGAACTGTTTTGGGCATGAAACCATGTGTGCGGTCGGTCAAAAAGAGACTTCCAGGAATCTCCTGAACCCCTGCTCTGATCTGGGTGATTTTTGGATATGTTGTTCACCCAGATCAGGGCTATCCATGGCAGTTATGGGGATATGTTGTGTTTTAAGGGTACTTTTCATACTTTATAAAAAATATGTGGTTTTCTGCCTGGAGATAATTGAGTTACATACAGGACTTGACTCAATTATCTCCCATGCAGAGGGGAGGGAGTGTGTGCTGTGTGTGGGAGTGTCAGGCATTGTAACACTGTTTTTATTGGTTTGTCAACTTTGTAACTCTGTGCCCCATCAGGTCCAGTTGGGTGTTCCCTTGCATTGGGACTTGAATATAAGGCCAGCTGTGGCACCATTAAAATTGAGTCCTGCTTAACCCTCAACACGTAGCTTGGTCTCGTGATTGGAGGGGAACTGCTATACTGCTATATCACTAGCTCTTATAAGAGCTTATAGCTATACTCTCCTGGAGGAGAGGTTTTTCCCACACGGTCCTGGATATCAGAGATTGGTCCAAGGTGGGAGGAAGACGGCGAGATCCCAGCTAAGCTACGGCGGTTGTGGAGTCTGCGGTGCTTGTGGTGTCCGGTGTGGTGCTTACGGTCCTCAGCATCAGCTAGGAAGCATCTGTTGGCGGAGGTGCCCAGTTGGGGTGCCAGGTGATCCGTTACAGTATTCATATTTCTTTTACACTCATAATTAAATCCACTGTAGGAAGTCTGAATTGTATAATTACCTATTGCAATACATTTCCTTACTTTTTAAGATCTCCTTAGAAAAATGTCTTGAGGCTAGGGACTTAGCCTGAATTTAATTGCTGGAGTTTCTATATATATTGATACCTGTACACATACACCATGTATACACACTATGGATATATAGGGCTATATCCATTGGCTACACTGGTCCCTTATCCTGACACCTTAGGTGCTCTGCTTATTTCATTTTTAAACTGACTGCTTTTTTATCTCTTTCCTTTTATTCTATCATTTTTTCCATCACACTTAGAGGGGGACCTACACTCATCCTCTAAGTCTGTCCTTGTCATCTCGTCTGAGTAAATGTATTATTATTCTTTAAGATTTATATAGCTTATATGCAGCTTAGATTGCCTATTAGAAGCTACCATTGTATTCAGACTCTATTTATTGACTTCTTTAGAGCCTTACCAGTTATAAATTTGTATATTTAGGATAAATGCATTTACTCTGTTTTTACCATTTTTGGCCACTGTAGTTTTCCTCTGTTGGCTCAGTATAACACTGCACCGATTTTTCTTTGTATCTCAGCAACGAGCATCACAACGTACAATGCAGATGACATCATATGCCAGGACACATCACTTGGTCAAGACAGAGAAGATGGCGCTGAACCAGGGACACGTGTCCCCTCCTCTATTGTAACGTTGGGGGCAGGTTTATGATGATTATTTCTGCACTATTGCACATTAAATGGTGAGTGTTATTATGCTTTGTAAGATGCACTGAAGTAGAGTTATGCCTGAAAAATTTGTACCTTCACTTGTTCGTCTTTAAATGCTGTAGCACTTGATGCACAAAAATCTCTGGTTGCGCTTTCCTCTATTTCTTTATACTGTGTTTCAAATCGGTATGAGTAAGAATGTGTGTCTGTATGTATGTCAGTGAGTGTGTCTGTTAGTGTGCATGTGTGTGTCTATCTGTGAGTGTGTTGTGTCTGTCTGTCAATGAGTATTTTGAATCAGTGAGAGTGTGTCTAGCACTGTATATCTGTGATTGTGTATGTGTCAGTGTGCCTCTATGTCTGTCATTGTGTGTGTATCTTTTGATTGTGTGTGTTTTGGGAAATGTACGTGCACCTAGAAATCAAACTCCAACTGTATATACAAACACATTCAACAACAAACACTAAACACAAGTACACCACTGCTTTCAAATAGCAGTACATACAAACATACAACTGCATTCAAATGACATTACAAACAAATGCATACACTCAAAACATGTGTACATTTTAGCAATCCAGCAGTATTCGGTCCTGCTGAAATCACACCTATTCTTCAAAAACCACGCTTAATAAAGAGTCTTGACAATGTCTTCATTTAGAAGTCCAAATGGCCAAGCATGCAGCTGAATGCTATTCCCCATTCGGTATAAGGGCCATTCCGAGTATCCCTGTCTGTGATACCTCAGAGCATTATATGAACACATGGATTTCCTCTTTTGATTATATTTTTAACTAGACAACGTAACTGAAAAGCCGCTTCTTACTACCAACCAAAGTAATCACTTTTGCTATATCACTGCACCCTATAAACCCAATTACATCCCCTTGATATCCAGCATCTCACCCCACTTCCCTACCCCCAAATTATTTCTTTATCAGTAAGATACTCTGTTTTCCAGTGATGTGGACAGGATATAATCTAATTTAACTATTTTTATCTCATCAGTATACTGGTGATACTTATTAACTTGGTATAATCACCTGATTCTGCACCTCTCTTTGATTTACTTTGTCTATTTTACTAAATTGTTCAGAATAGAGAATGAAAAAACATGTAGAATGAAATGAAAATGATAGTAAATAGTGAAATTAAAAAATAAAATGGTGCCAGTTTAATTAGCTTCAAGTGATTCAAAACTGTTAAAATAAAAACTATTTTTTTTACAGAAATCCCCATAAAGTATACATGAATTTTGTGGATAAAGTATTTGAAAAATGTTCTAGCAGCATTGATTAATTTGGAAAGTTTGTCAAATCAAGGCCAATGTTTCTGATAATTCACCAGGAAACATTAGAGAAGCACTCACTGTAGAAGGAACCCACCCCCTTGCTGCCACTCAGATGATGCAGACATTTCACTTCTACATTATATGTATAATTAGTACGCTGAGAACACTGGGCTAAAAAGAGGTGTTGAGTGTTTGCATAATCCTGAGCACTGTTGCAGTGATATCGATAGCATTCAATCTGACATTTTCCAATCTATATTCTATGTATATTAATCTGTATGTTGGCACCATTTAAATTGCATGGCATTTTTTGTATTGTTTTACTTGATAAAACTATTTTAATAATACTAAGCCCTTCCATTTCATGTCTGGTTTTACTATCACAGAAAATTAATGAATTTTGGGGGCGTGTCTTGGCCACCATCTTAGATGGCCACGTTTTAGAGAGGCTCCTGGACAAGGGGGGCAATTTCGTCCATAAAGCACCAATTTAATTTCAATGAAGAAATTCTACATATAAATACTAATAACTAATACAATTCCTAACATGGAGAAGCTTAAGAAGGTTGAAAAATCCGCACCTGTCACGAAGAAATCGGGAGCAGGAGCTGCTGTGGTGAGTAAGGGTGCCCAGGCTCACTCCCCTGCTTCAAAATCCGGCTTGCGGCTTTTTTCGCCGCTTAAAATATCGTTGGTGGCGCCGGGGAAATCCCTCCCCACCTCCCTCCCGGTCTCCCATGCCAAATCGTATGCCTGTGCGGTCGCGACCCGCTCGCGGCATCCAGAGAGCGGCGGGACCGCGGCAGCACTAGCCGACACCTCTGTGTGCGGCTCAGAGTGCTCCGAGCACTCTGCATGCTCGGAGCACAGAGCTGTGTCTCCCGCGAGCGGCAAGGACCACCCAGCAAGCCGCTCGCGGTCTCAGCATAGAGCAGCCCGGTCACTCACTTACAAAAGTGACCGGGCTGCAAGTAAAGGGGAGGGTAGTGTGAGGTCTCGCTCCCCATCGGGATCCTCGGCCTCCAGGTTGTCGGTCCCGGTGGGGGGGGCCTCTGCTATCCGACCCCAAACTCTTAAAGGCACAGTAAGGGCTATGGAAAGCCCAGAGGACCAAAATATGGAAATAGGAGCTGAAATGCTCCAAACAAGTACTTTCTCTGCACTACCACAGAGAAAAGGTCATGATGCCACAACAAAGATGGCTGCCAGACCAGACAGTGTGTATTCCACTCCCAAGATGGCCACTGCCACCTCCAATATGGCTACCACTACGTTTATAGCAGCGACTTACAATCCTAATATGCCACCTGAACTGGCAGATGATCTGCCACCATCAGCTGGCATGATAATACAACTCATTAAAGATTTGAGAGTCGATCTGAAAAACGACTTTAAGAAAGACTTTGACACTTTGTATGGAGCCATGGAGGGCATTAATCAGCGGACGGAGATAATAGAGAATAGATTGCACTCTCAAGAGCAATCTCACCTGGATCTGGTTGAAACTGTAAAAGAGCTTCAGAAACAAGTATACCAGCAGGCGGAAAAATTAGCGGACGCCGAGGATAGAAGTAGGCGTAATAACCTAAGGATCAGGGGGATCCCTGAAAATATAGACTCTCTGGAATTACAAAGTTATTTCCAGGCAATGGTGAAGTCAGCTCTACCAACTGCTAAAAATACGGATCTACTACTGGACCGCATCCATAGATTGCCTAAACCCGGTAATGCACCTGCAGCTGCACCCAAAGATGTGATAGTGAGATTTCACTATTACCACATTAAAGAGGAATTTCTGGGTGCAGTACGCACGTCAGGTCTCACGGGGGACTATAGTGGCATGAAGGTCTTCCAAGACTTCTCTGCCCAAACAATGAGGCGACGCAGAGAATTTCAACTTTTTACCGCGGAACTAAGACGAAGAGGGATAAGATATAGATGGGGATTCCCGGTTAAAGTCCTTTTCCGCATGGATGGCAGGAATTTCATAATCACGTCGCCTGAGGAAGGAATGGAACTCATCCAATCCATGAATAGGAGTCATGTATCGCCTCATAGACTGTCGCCATCTACTCCTCTGCAGGCCAGCAAGAGAAGCAAATCGGACACTTCCTGAGTTTCCAGTTCATAGGGCTACAGTCTCCATTTTCCACGGTTGTAAATCGTTCGACACTTCAAGTTCAGATGTTCTTCCTATTTTCCCTAAGGATTTTTTATTTATTTTTATTTTTATATATACACGTTTATCTTCATGATTTTTCTCTATTCTCTATTGATTTTTATGGCCTGGTTCTGAGAAAACTTTATCTCTGCAACAGGCTTTCGAGTCCTGCTCCAGTCTGGAGTTTTAGCGGGATTACTTTTGATTTTATCTTGTTACTCCTGGTTATGACTGTCCTTAGAGTTTGCACACCAATGACTATTTGACATAAGACCTAACGGTTTATTTCAGAAACCGATTTGACCACTTTCCAAACTTTTACAATCAATATTATTTTATGGTCCCTTGTTTTTTTTTGTATATCATTACATATTTCATTTTATTAATTTTTTTTTTATTGTTCTGTGATTTTTGTCATTTCAAAACGTCATATTTTACAGCTGCCTCTTTGTTTTTTTTTTTTTTTTTTTTATTTAATTTTTTTTGTTTATTAATATAGCTCCCCTTGTATCCAGCAGCCTTCTCTCCCCCCAACCTGGGCCTAATACCCTGAGATGGAGAGACTTTTTTTGCTCTCCCTCATGGCCCTTTTTCACTGTTTGTTTATTTCCCCTGATAGGGGTATATACCCAAGTTTTTTGTACCCCGTTGATATTTTTATTTTTATATTTTCTTTGACCATCCATCCTTTAAAATTTGGCAGAAATGTTTACAGACCACGAATCACAGAAATACCTCATACAAAAATGCATATTATGTGGCATCAGCGACTTGCACAAATTCGTTCATTTATTCCCGTACACACATGTACACATCTTGAGTTTGTTGTGACGGTATTGTTGGATGTTTCTTTATTGGAAGGCGGTTGTTCGGACTCTCACAAAGTTGAATGTCCTTTTACTCTTTATCAAGCATTGCTGTTCCATAAATTATGGTTTTAAAATATATGTCATTTAATGTGAGAGGCCTGAACACCGCCCACAAAAGACGCTTACTATTCAAAGAAGCAAAATCCAACAAATCAGATGTCATCTGTGTACAGGAAACGCATTTTAAAAATGATAGAACACATAAGATTATGTCAAAGCTTTTCCCAGTCCAATATCATAGCACTTATAAATCCAAGTCTAGAGGTACATCGATTTTCTTCCACAGGAATGTAGCATGTTTGACGAACAAAGTCATGACGGATGATGAAGGGAGGTATTTAATATGGATAGGTTCACTTAACACTATTGAATATACCATAGTGAACGTGTATTTTCCCAACACCGGTCAGTTGCAGTTCTTCAGGAAATTGATGGACTTAGTGAATGAGAATGTGAGAGGCAGCTTGGTAATGTGTGGCGATACGAATTTTGTTATGGACGGTGAATTGGATAACGCTAGAGAAGACAATGATCAACAACATAGAGGGGACAGCGACAGATTGGCAAACAAATGTTCCAAATACATGATTGAATGTGGTTTATATGATTCCTGGAGACTGATGCATGAGAATGAAAGAGATTTTACGTATTATTCTGTTTCTAAAAATATGTATTCCAGGCTGGACAGGTTTATGGTCCAGAACGCTTTAATTCCGCACATCTTGAAATCTGATATCTTAGACATTAACTGGTCTGACCATGCTCCAATCATAATGCATATTGACGAAATTGTTTCTTCAGCCCCGAATAGATCCTGGAAATTAGGCGATTATTTATTAAACGATGTTGTGAATAGATCATTGACGGAGAAAGCTTTGAGCGATTATTTTTTGGAAAATGCCTCACCCGAGGTTCCTGGCGAGGTGTCTTGGAATGCGCATAAGGCTGTGTTAAGAGGTCATTTTATTTCTAGAGCGTCTCACCTGAAGAAACTTAATAGCAATAATTTAAGAACATTGGAAAAAGAACTGTACAATTTGAACCAGGCCAATAAATGTGGTCCCTCGTCTTCCATATCAGCAATGATAGGAGAAATTAAGGCTAAAATTAACAAAATTAATTTAGATCGTACATCTCTTATGGTGAGACGTCTCAGGAAAACGTTTTACTTAAAAGGCAACAGGGCCTCTACTCTTTTGGCATCCAAACTCCGGCATGTGAATGCACAATCAAAAATAGCGTATTTACTTGATGATCAGGGGCGAAAAGTGTTTCATCCTACTAAAATAAGTGACATGTTTGCAGAGTATTATAGTAAACTTTATAATTTAGAACGCGATTCGAACCTTACCCAGCCTTCTGCAACAACCATTGATAAATTCTTAGACAGAGTGACATTGCCTCGGTTGTCTCCAGAACACTTGGAGAGTTTAGAATGTGAAATATCAGCAAAAGAGATAGCTGAGGCGATTAAACTTATGCCATCCGGAAAAGCCCCTGGTCCCGATGGATTCACTATTTTATATTATAAAACTTTTCAAGAAATTTTGATTCCCCACATGACCAAAATATTCAATTCCTATAAGTCCGGGGGAACGATGCCAGAGGAGTCCTTGTGCGCACGAATAGTCACCTTGCCAAAACCAGGAAAAACTCCTGATAGATGCCACAATTTTAGACCCATTTCTCTAATCAATAATGACTCAAAGATTTATTCTAAAGTTCTTGCAAATAGATTAACCAAATTAATCCCATTGCTAATAAATAAGGATCAAGTGGGTTTTGTAAAGGATAGACAGGCGCCCGATGGGACTAGAAGATTCATAAACTTGATTCAGCACATCAATATGACCAAAACGCCTTCATTGCTTCTATCTCTAGATGCAGAGAAGGCGTTTGACAGGATACATTGGGGATATTTATGGAGAACGTTAGAAAGATTCAACATACCACTATCCTTTATCACAGCAGTTAAGGCGCTATATTGTGCACCTTCCGCCCATGTCTCGGCTTCCGGTTTCTCGTCTAAAACGTTTTCTCTAACCAATGGGACGAGACAGGGGTGCCCTTTATCCCCAATTCTATTTGTTTTAGCAATAGAACCCCTGGCTGAACTAATTAGAATAACCCCACAAATTGCAGGAATTGCTGTTAAAGAATCCGCTCACAAAATTGGCCTGTTTGCAGACGATATTATTCTAGCTGTCAAAAATCCAAAAGAATCTTTGAGCCACCTCAAAGACATTTTAACTCAATTTGGCGAGATATCGTATTACAAATTAAATGAGTCTAAGTCTCAGGCCCTTCCATTTCATTTAAAAAATTCGGAAACTATTGCCCTTAAGAAATTATATTTATTTGATTGGAGAGCTGACTACATGGAATATCTTGGCATTAATTTATGCAAAAATTTGGTAAATATGCATAACCACAACTTGAGGAAAGCATGGTCGGACCTACAAAAGGAGATGGAGAGATGGGGCGGAATGGAACTTTCATGGCTGGGGAGGGTCGCATCTGTTAAGATGACGATACTTCCAAAAATTCTATATTTTTTTAGGACCATCCCTTTGTCCATCCCACTATCATTTTTTAATAAAGTTCATTCGACAATTATGAAGTTCATCTGGGGGAATAGGCCTGCTCGAGTGAAGCTCACTTCCTTGCAGCACCACAAATCGAATGGCGGTATCGGTGTTCCCGATTTCCGCAAATATTATTTCGCCACTAACGCTGCAGTGGCTGTGAGCTTTGGCAATCAGGTTGATAAACCCAGATGGATGGAAATAGAAGAATCAAAAATTTTACCGGTTAGACTGTCGGAATTACCCTGGTTAAATTCTAAGAAAAGACCTGGAATTACTAAGTTATTTTTATCTACCAAGACTACACTTAAGGCCTGGGATATTGTTTTTAAAAATGATCACTCTCCCAGCCTATATAGAGCAATGCCTATTGAGTTATTGAAAGATTATATTCCATCCTTAAAAATAGAACTGTTGAAGGAATGCTCTATAACTAATCTTGACAATTTTTTTCACGGCAATGCTATTCTTTCTTTGGAAAAATTGAAACTTAAGTATGGATTAACGAATGTATGTGAGTTGGATTGTAAGGTAATCATTGACAAATTGAAAGAACTATATAAGGTACCTGAATTTGATAAAAACTATAAAACGCTTGAGATGTCTCCATTAGAGAAAGCTTTTTTATGCAGCCCCACTAGTAAAGGCATGATATCCTTATGCTACTCGTTTTATAACGCCAAGCCCCTAGTTAAATTAAAACACATGTTGTCATGGGAGACGGAGTTGGGTGCCCAGTACGATCTAGAAGAATGGTTCGGTTTTTTTAAAGCTTTAAAAGGCATTTCGTATTGCACCGACCACTTTGAAAATCATTATAAAATTTTATATCGTTGGTACCTGGCCCCGTCTAGATTGCACAACATGAACAATATGTATTCTGACCGGTGTTGGAGGGATTGTGGGGGTGTGGGCAATATGGCCCATATTTGGTGGTTCTGTCCTAAATTAACTAAATATTGGAAATTGATTCACGACCTAATTATTAAAGTGGACAGAACCATTAGCATTTTAACCTCGGAACTAGCCTTATTTAAAAAACTCCCGGAGTCCATTACTAGAACAGACAAAATAATCATAGGTCACATTTTGATCGCTGCTACATCCTGTTTACCTAGACATTGGAAGTCCCAAGATGTGCCATCTCTCAGGGAAGTTTTTAATTTGATTCTAGAAAACAAGGCACACGAATTATCACATAGAGCTAATATGCGTGGTTTCCCAATATTAAAATACAATTGGGATAAGTGGGAAGAAAAAATCAAAACTGCATATGGTCTTTGACATATTTATTATTACAGTGCATTGATGTAAAAACATGTATTTTTTATTTTTTGCCATATACACTGTCATGCCTATTGTAATACTGGATGGTTACTCTTTTCCATTTCCAAGTTTCCCTTCCCTTCCTACCCCCAATACAATGTTTATATTCTTGTTGTTATACAAATATGTAAAACTTTAATAAAAATATTTGAAAAAAAAAAAAAAAAAAAAATAATGAATTTTTAGTGCATTGAAAAATAATACAGTAGGAATCTGGAAAAAAAAAAGTAGTATTTATGTGGGTTATTTTTGTGTTTCACCTCAAATCGAATATACGCACATGAATGAGTGATACAAATATTGGTAAAATTCACTTATCAGCCACAACATTAAAACCCCTGGCAGGTGCAGTGAATTGCACCTGCCAAGGGGTGGGATAAGATCAAGTTATCAGTCAGTTCGTATGTGTTGGAAGCAGTTAAATGGTCATGTGAAAAGATCTGACTGATTTTGACAATGGCCAAGTAGTGATGGCTAGATCACTGGGTCAGAGCGCCTCTAAAAGGTCTTGAGGGGTATTCTCAGTATGTAGTGGTTAGTACCTACCAAATGTGGTGTGAGGAAGGACAACCAGTGAACTGGCGTTCATGGGCTCTTAAGACTCATTGATGCACGTGGGAGCAAAGGCTAGACTGTGTGATCAGAACATAAAAAACTTCTATAGCTCAAATTGCTGAAAAACTTAATACTGGACATGATACTGGACATGATAGAAAGGTGTCTGAACACATAGTGCATTGCAGTTTGCTGCGTAAGAGGTTGCGTTGCTGTAGAATGGTCTGAATGCCCATAATTATTGTACAGCGCTACGGAATTTGTTGGAGCTATATAAATCATAAAATAATAATAATTACATCTGTCCGCCGTATCCACTGTCGAAAGCACCTTTGATGGGGATGTGAGTGTCAGAACTGGACCATGAAGCAATGGAAGAAGGTTGGATGAGGTGGATGGTCTCTCTATGTTGTCTATTTTGGGTTATTATTATTATTATTGCTATATGGTTAGGCCCATATAACCCACTTAGACCTAGTAGTCTTGTTTTTTCTTTGTCTATTTCTAAATGTTTTACATTGCCACACAAAAAGAGCAGGTTCTAGGCAGCATAACAACTTCCTTAAGTGTCCCTTTAATTTTAAGCAGGAAAACAAATAGCCAAGTGACTGAAAAAATAACAAATGTATCTCAATGAATATGTCTTCTCCGCTAACTAGCAGATAGCTTGGAAAATTTAATTTTCAAGACCAGTCAAAAAAAAGTATTCTATCATATAAAAAACAAAAATATGGGTTGTTTAAGATTTATAAGCTACCTACTTTGAAAGTTAATTAAGGTGAGCATTTCAAATATAGTAGCTACAGTAGAGTATACTTAAACATTAGCACAAAAAGGTTCTGTCCAAACATCATAATCTCTAGAGCTGCTGACACAAAACAATGTTCCTGAGTTGGATCTAGGGTCTCAATTAAAGAAGATTGATGATAGTGGTGCTCATTGGGTAACTACCCTCTGTGTCTGGGAGAAAGGGCTGGGGTGCAGAGTCCTCTCTGAATTTTTGACCTAGCGAGATATTTTGAAGGTCCAACTTGTATTCAATACTGTGATCTCAGAGCACAAAAGTCACCATTTAGTAGTATCTTTGAAACTGAGAACTTGGTTTTTACATGTTCCATCTGCAAATTCTGCAATTCGGGCATGTTACAGCAATAGTGCATGAATGAGGCTACACAGGCAGGGAAAGCTGAAAGGCACTTTTCAGCAACCCCTCTAATCCTGATATTCCTTGCCCAGAGTTGGACATGAATAGCCTCCAGAGAGATTTCCAGTGCTTCTACTTGGTATAACTGGTTGTACAACATACAATTACTCAGCATATATGAATGATATTTTAGAGCAAGGGTACCTAAAAGGTAGATCCCCAGATGTGTTAAAACTTGAGCTTCCATGGGAGTTGTAGTTTTACATCTGGGGATCTAACTTTTGGGCAATCCCCATCTCTTAATGCCTCCCATTTATTTTATGAGAGTTCCCAACTCTTTTCTCTATTTAGTTTTAAACTTAAGGCTTAGGGCTATTATGTCAACATTAGCAGAGGTGATACTGTCATCATTATAATGGGATGTACAGTTAGTTATAGTATCCAAGCCTGTATTCTCCAGATCTGCTGCTATAGAATTTTCTGAGGAGCTGAAATCTGAAAATGGCACAGGCCACCTTAGTTTTTGAGATTTGAGGGTGTTGCACCAAAATAAAAAACAATGTACAATTGTTTGGGCTGAGTTTCATGTCAATTTGTTATGACTTTGTGGTCCACGTATGCTGAAGGGCATTGTATGTTCGATTTCTAGATAAAATTAATTGGCATTCACCATTGGAATAAGCTAAATCAAATACTGAATAAATCACCAATAATATTATCATAAATACATAGTATGTAGATATAAAAATGTCTGTGAACATTTGCAAACATTTCATCTAAAATATTTTTATTGGCATATTACTGACCGGCATGAGACTGTTGCAAGCTGGTTATAGAATCTAAAGAATTATAGACAGAATCTGTCTGCAACCAAAGGTTGAAAATTTAGATATTAAAGTCATAATTTTGCTATCTGTAATGATATTTTTATTTAACACAAACTAAGTAAAATTGAGGTATTTGAAATACTGATGTAACTAAGGTAAAACAATTGTCTGACTGCCAAGTATTATGGGAAGTACATGTTAAATGATTTGGATTTTTTGAGTTTTGTTGGTATAGAAATTACTAAACTTTTGACACCTCTTAATTAAAACGTAAAATAGATTAAAAATGATTTTTTTTTTATTATTATTTTTTTTTTTTTTCAGTGGAGAAATAGTATTTACTGTATCAAGGCATAATACAAATCCTGTGCAAAAAAATCGACGTTTCGACCCTCCTGGGGTCTTTATCAAGATCACAGTGAAACATTCTTATCGTGTACAATATATACATATAAGTGTAGTAACGCTTACCAATTAGAAAATCAGACAGCCAACAAGCTGAAGGACCCGGAAGTGAAGAAGCCACGTGGGGAGTGCGTACGAAAACGTGCATGTGACCTGGTTGCGAGGCAACCTAACAAACAGTGTCTATACTCCAATGAGAAAGTCCGGCAACCGGCACGCCGAGGTACCCGGAAGTAAAGAAACCACGTGGGAGCTTACACATGACATGCAAGAACGTGCATGTGACCGGGTTGCTAAGCAACCAGACAAACAGTGCAAATACTCCTAAACTCCGATAAAAACGGAGAATAGGACATGAGCATCAATAATGGAGGAAAAGATCATACTGGACCCCAAGATACAAAAGATTTATCAGTGACATTACAGTGCATAAGTGCAAAAAAAAGTTGCATAAACAGTGAAAAGTGTGTAAACAAAGTTAAATATAAAAATAAAAGATAGATCAAAAAAATGTCTGGGGAGCAGTAAACTAAACTGCAAACATACACTGAATATCATATGGAATAGTGTACCAAATGATTCTATATACAGTAAAATTGGTACAAAATCAAAAAAGATTATATCTGTATTATAAGCATATGTGTCATTATTTTTCTAGTTAAAGGAGAAGCATCAGATACCATCCTCTCAGTTGCTGAATGTGGGAGGGAGACAATACACCATACAGTATGAAACCAAATTCGTCTTATTAGGCATATGCCTATGTGTGTTACACAATTATTAAATTTACATCATATCATATCAACTGGCGCTGTCCACATCCCACATCTATAAGATCATGGTAATCTATCTAACGTCAAAAAACAAAGCAAAAACGGTTGCTAGCCCTTGACTAGTATTTCCGCCCCATGTGCTACATGGTATATGTCAAAAATGAGATCACTCATTTTCCAAGTCTGTACGGACAGACAAAGAAAAAAAATGGGAAAAGTGTCAAAAATGTCAGAGACATATCAGAAAAATCAGAAAAATGAGAAAAATGTGGAAGTCACAAAAAATACTCTAGAGAAACATCGAGAGGACAAGGTGTTCATTTAGTCCTTTTGCAGTCACTGTATTTAAATTGTGGATCCAGTAGGCTTCACGCTGGAGTAATAGCTTAGATCTGTCTCCTCCTCTTGGTGGGATCTGGACATGGTCAATCGCTATAAACCGGACAGTCGGTAGATGGTGTTGTGCTGATAGAAAATGTTTGGCCACTGGTTTATCTGTTCTTTGGTCCCTAAAGGCTGTAGTAATCCCTGAGCGATGTCCCCTGATCTGATCTCTTAAGGTCATGTCGGTCTTTCCAACATAGGTCATGTGTGGTCATACATGAGATATAGTGGTTGATAGGGATACGTTTTCCACTGTGTGGATGAACAATTGTAGCTCCAGTAAGCATGTGGCTGCAAGTAACGCAGCCACTGCATTTATAGCAGCCCTTTTTTTGAATTTTGGGCAATTTGGCATAGCATTGTCGAGGGTCATTTTGCACCAGTAGATCCCTCAGGTTTCAATTCCTTCTGTAGCTGAAAATGGGGCTAGTTTTAAATCTGTCAGGAAGATTGTGGTCTACCTGGAACATGTTCCAATGCTTGTAAATACATGTTTTAAGGAAAGGAGTTGCCGTATTAAATGTAAGTGGAAGAAAGTTATTGTTCTTCCTGGTGGAATTTATGGTGTTGGATTGATTGAATTTATTCCAAGCATTCTTTCTAGCTTTTTCCAGGGTTCGAGGATGAAAGCCCCTCGCCAGGAAGCGATCCCATACCTCCTGTAGCTGTCGTTCACAGTTAACTGGATTACTATTGTACCTCATAACCCGAAGGAATTGTGAGATTGGTAGCGAATCCTTAACATGTTGAGGATGAAAACTGGTAGCAGACAGTAACGTATTCCGATCTGTAGTTTTCCTGAACAAGGTAAACCCTAGATGATTTTCATCTTTATATATTTTCACGTCCAAGAACTCAATCCTATGCTCGTTCCAATTAAGTGTTAACCTAACTGGAATTGGTAGAGCATTAATCTGTTGAACCATCTTTTCAAGTGTAATTATGGTGCCTTCCCAAATTATAAAGATATCATCCACAAACCTAGCGTATTTTCTTATGTATGGTTGGTATTCATGTAGGATATATTTCTTTTTGAACCAATACATGAAGCCATTAGCATAGGCTGGTGCCATGGCTGCACCCATGGCAGTCCCGGAGACTTGAAGGTAGAATGTGTCCTCAAACTTGAAGTAATTGCATGATAACGCAATATCCAGCCATTCCATAAGATATGGGATGTGAGGGCCACTGTATGTGTCATCGTTGGACAAAATCCCAGTTATAGCCTCAATTCCTTCTTGTTTAGGTATTATTGTGTAAAGGCTTTGGACGTCCATAGTGGCCAATAAAATTTCTTTATCCGTGAGATCAATCTCCTGTATCTGGCTGATGAAGTGTTGTGTGTCCTTTAGGCACGTTGGAAGTTTTCTCACACTGTTGTTAATGTAGTGATCAATAAATTGGGCAATCGGCTCAATTAGTCCACCCTTAGCCGATACAATTGGACGGCCTGGTGGCTGCTCCAGGTCCTTATGTATCTTCGGTAATGTGTACATAATCGGGTGTTTTGGATGTTTAACGAACAGAAATTTGGCCATCTTTTCGTCCAAGTAACGATGTGATAAACCTTCATCAATTAGTTTTTCAATCTTTTTCTGGAATTTTGCAACCGGGTTGAAAGTAAGTTTTTGATATGTGGACGTATCCTGAAGTTGGCGTAAGATTTCTTTTCTGTAGTCAATGTAAGTTTGTATAACTGTGGCACCACCCTTATCGGCTGGCCGGATTATAATGGTGGGATCCTGGATCAGATCCTTTAGTGCTGCATGTTCTTCTTTGGATAAATTGTCCCTATGGAGAGGTGGAGTTGTCACGATAGGGCTTATCTCATGTCTCACTACTTGCATGAAAGTCCTAATCGAGTGATTGGATGTATAGATATCTTTCTTATGGCGATTAGGAAAGGTATGTGATGTAGTGGGACTCTCATCCCTCCTTAATTCATGACTGTACAGTGTTCTTTGTAGTTTGTACAAATCGATGGCCATATCAAAGTTCTTGGGTTTGGCAACAAGTATAAACGTGAGTCCTTTCTGTAGGAGTGAGATATGATTATGATCCAGGATTTTGTTCGAGAGATTGAATATAGGTGTTATCTCCATTGTCTGGGGGGTTTTCCCATGGCTCCTATATTTCTTGTGACCCTTTTGTCCACGTCTAAGGTGTCTCTTGGATCTCTTCGACTGCCCTAGGCAGGACAAAACTCAGGCGCCCCCCTCCCCCTGCGCCACCCCCACCCAACCTTTCCCCCTGACCCCGCATTCTAAATACACACACACACATTCACTGACAGATACGCATACACTAGCTAACAGAAACACACACTCGCTAACAGAAACACACACACACTAACAGACACACTCACACTCAGTAACAGACAAACACACTCACTAACAGACACACACTAACAGACACACACTCACTCACTAGCAGACACAAACTAGCAGACACACACACTCACTAACATACACACACACTCACAGGCAAACACACACTAACAGACACACACACTAACAGACACACACAGTCACACACTAACAGACACACACACACTAACAGACACAGACACTAACAGACACACACACTAACAGACACACACACACACTAACAGACACAAACACTAACAGACACACACACTGACACACACTAACAGACACACACTAAAAGACACACACACACACTAACAGACACAAACACTAACAGACACACACACTGACACACACACACTGACACACACACACTAACAGACACAGACACACACTAACAGACACACACTAACAGACACAGACACACACTCACCCACCCACATTAACACATTTTTTTAAAATTTATTTTTAACACATTTTTTTTAACACATTTTTTTTAAATTTATTTTTAACACATTTTTTTTTATTTTTTTTAACACTTTTTTTTTAATACATTTTTTTTTAATTTAACACCCCCCCCCCAGCCTCCTTACCTTTGGGAATGCTGGGGAGGGGGGGTGTATTTTCCTCCCTGGTGGTCCAGTGGCTGCTGGGCGATCGGGCGGCACTGCCTGGCGGGCGGCCGGCCGTGTGGCCGGCCGGCGAGGGAGCACTTCCCCTGAGCTGTCTGCTCAGCTCCCTCGCGCGCCTCAGAGTGAGGCTGGGAGCCGGAATATGACGTCATATTCCGGCTCCGCCTCCCAGCCTCACTCTGCGGCTGGCGAGGGAGCTGAGCAGACAGCTTAGGGGAAGTGCTCCCTCGCCGGCCGGCCGGCCGGCAGCCCGCCCGCCAGGCAGTGCCGCCCGATCGCCCAGCAGCCCGCCGGCATGTCTGTTAGCCGCAAGGCTAACAAGACATTTGCCTTGGGCATTTGGGGGCGGCTTTTTTTGCCGCCCCCTGGAAAATGCCGCCCAAGGCAAATGCCTTGTTTGCCTCGCAGCTAATACGCCCCTGCCTCCATCTTTTAAAAAAGGAGCCTGTGCTTCTGTTTGAGGGTCAGTTCTCTTTTCTCCATCTGAGGCTGATTCACCCGAACTAATATCCACTGTTTGTAAAGCCAGTTTTCTTATCCGAGTCCTAAATCTAGGAGCAGGGATTCCGTGTATTAGAATCTGAACCGCTTAACCAGCGGTAGACCTGGTGGAATTCATAATCATGGTTTACTTTTTCAACCTTAACTTTTTTAAACCGGATCAGTTCATTTTGGTATTTCTGAATGTCGTCCTGTAGTTTGAGCAAAAATTCCGTAGATGGCATGGCTTGCAGGGCAGTGACATGAGTCAACTCAAATTCCTGTATTGATTTATTTTATTTTTTTATTTCGTTTTTGCATGTTAAACATTTCAATTCACATAAACTTGGTGTTACAGGTGCGTATTTATAACAGTGTATATATGGTTTACATTTTGACATTGAAAAACATTGTTGGTACAATTTGCTAAAACAATGGTGTAAACAGTTTCTTTTTGAAGTTGATATTAAAATTAAAATTAAAACAAAAACAATTCCCGCCTTCGTGTACTTTTTGGAGTATCTTACTATATTGAGGGAGGGTGATAGCAATGTAACTTTATTCATTTATCCCTTAATTACAGATATGTGTTCTGGATGTGACTTAGTCCCCAGCTTATTTTAAATTACTTTGGGTTTTTCAGATAAGAATTCCATGGATCCCAGATTGTGTGATATAGTTGAGATTTACCTAACGAGGATAGTCGTAGTTCCTCCATTTTGTTAATGTTTTCAATTTTCAGAAACCACTCCCTTCTTGAGGGCCTGTTACTAGTTTTCCAAAGACCCGCTATGACAAGTTTGGCTGCAGTTAGGAGGTAGAGTACCAGAGAGTTTTTGAATTTTTGTATGGGAATAGGGATGCGGTAGAATAGAAGTGCCTCAGGCGAGACTGGTAGAGTTATGCTACTTGTTTGATCGGAGATTCTCTGCACCTCTCTCCAAAATCCTTTTACTCTGCTACATTCCCACCATATATGTTGGTAATTGCCCTGTGCCTTCATACATCTCCAGCTTAACAGTGGAGTATTTGGGTCAAATTTGTTTATGTCTATAGGGGTGATATACCATTGAGATAGGAATTTATAATTAATCTCTTGTATCGCTATGCTAGAGTGGGATTTTATCATTTTCATAAAAATAGATTTCCATTGTTTTTCCTCTATTGGGGAGGAGAACCAATTATTATTCCTAAGTGTATACCACGGGAGTGTACCATTCGTGTTGTCTTGCATTAATTGATAACATGTGGATATTGTTTTCGTTTTGGGTGGAATCGAGCATAGCTTTTCAAATCGAGTGGCCTCTCTAGATTGCCATTGTAAAAGTCCTTCTTTAGATAGGAAGTGTTTAATCTGGTGATATTGCAACATTTGTGTCATCGTTGGCCTAGTCGAGTCTGTAAGCTCCGTCAGGGGTTTGAGTCCCTCTGTGGTGACTAGATATTGTAGTGTCGCTCCCTCATTTTGGGATCTGTGATGAAGTTTAGCTAATAGTGCATTGTTTCTACCTGGAGGGAATCTAGGATTGTGAGATATCGGGTAGTAGGGGGAAGGTGTTGGTGCGAAGTCTGTATTCAGACGTAGGGTCTTCCATATTTGAAGAGTAGATGCGATGGTTGGCAGGTCTCGTGTTGATTGCTCTATGTCTTTAGGTAAGTCCCAGGGGAGGGATTTCAGTGGAGTTTGTATTTGTGCTTGTTCTATATTGACCCAAGCCTTATTGTTCCCCTCTCTTGACCATTCTAAAATCCTCCCTAGGTGTATAGCTTTGTGGTATTTTTGTATGTTGGGGCATCCCAACCCCCCCCCCCCCCCCCCCATTCCTTAGGTTTGGTTAGTAAATTAAAGGCAATTCTTGGTCTTTTATTGGCCCAGATAAATTTGGTGATCATTGATTGTAAGTTCCTAAAGAAAATGCCCGGGATGTGAATAGGGATAGTGTTTAAGAGATATAAAATGCGTGGGAGAATGTTCATTGAGATAATATTTATCCGACCCATCCATCGGAAATGCGATTTGTTCCATCTGTCTAAATCCTTCTGGATTGCTGTTGCTAGATCAGGGAAATTTTCTTTGTATAAAGTTTTATGCGTGTTGGTTATTCTAATCCCTAAGTATTTAATGGAGTGGGTGGCCCATTGAAAAGGGAACATTAGTTTTAATTTCCTTACTTGGTCTAGGGGGGTATTGATGTTGAGGATCTCACACTTGTCGGTATTGATTTTAAAATTGGAGAGTTTGCTGTATTCCTCCATAATTTGAGTTAGTATAGGTAAGCTATGTGTAGGACGTTCTATGGTTAAAAGTAAATCATCTGCATAGGCCGATACTTTATATTCTTGTTGTTGAACTTTGATGCCTTTAATATCGGGGTGGCTTCATACTGCCTCTAATAGAGGTTCTAGTGACAGAATGAATAATAGTGGGGAAAGCGGGCAACCCTGACGGGTGCCATTACTTATCGTGAATGGGCTGGAAAGTTGACCGTTCACCTTGAGACGGGCAGTGGGGAGGGAATAAATGGCCTTTATCCATTGTATCCATTTCCTACCAAATCCCAGCGATTCTAGAGTATGGAACATGAAGGACCAATCTACTCTGTCAAATGCTTTTTCTGCATCAATTGCTAGAAGTAGTGTCGGGTTGTTGGTGTACTTTGTATGGTATATTAAGTTAATGATTTTTGAAGTATTGTCTTTCGCTTCTCTAGCTGGTCTGGGTGTATGAGGTTTTGGAGGAAGGGTTTGAGTCTAGTTGCTAGCATTTTAGTAAATATTTTTATATCCACGTTTATCAGGGATATTGGCCTATAGCTGGCGCACTTCTCTGCGTCCTTCCCTGGTTTGGGCAGAAGTGTGATTGTTGCCTCTAGGGCCTGTTTTGGTATTAGTTTGTGTTGTGGGATGGAGTTAATTGCTTCAAGTAAATGTGGGATAAGCTCCGCTTGGAACATCTTATAATAAGATGCTGAAAACCCGTCGGGGCCTGGGCTTTTATTGTGTGGAGTTTGTCTTATTGCTGATCTAATCTCGTCTATGGTAAATGGCTCTTCTAAAGATCTCGTTGCGGCCGATGGAAGGATAGTGTCAAATTTGGTTTCAAGGTATCTTTTAATGTCCTCTGAGTTGTTCTCTTTCTCCTTTAGGTTATATAGAGAGGTATAGTATGCATGGAAAGTGTCAGCTATGTCTTCTGTGGTATGCGCATAAGACTCATCTGGACGTTTGATTTTAGGGATGTATGTGAGCATTTGTTTTTGTTTTAAGGCTTGTGCTAGAAATTTCCCGCATCTGTCTCCCTGCGCATAGTGAAGCTGTTTCGTCCATAAAATTAATGTGTGATCCCCATTTTATCAGTTCCCCTCTAACCACCGTTTTATGTGCTTCCCATTGTGTAAAAGCGGTGGTATCTGGGGTTTTATTTTCCTGGAAGTATAGTTTTATTATTTTATCTATTGAGTCTTTTACCTTTTTCGTTTGTAATAAGTTGGGGTTTAGTTTCCACGTCCCTTTAGGGCGAGGGAGTGAAGGAATGGTCAAAGTAAGATAAATCGGTGAGTGGTCCAACCAAGTCATTGGGCCTATGGAGGTTTCTGAGATCAAACCTAGGTCTCTATGTCCAACTAGGAAGAAATCTATTCTGGAATATGATTTGTTTGGGTTGGAGTAGTGTGTATAGTCTTTTGTTGTTGGGTGAAAGACCCTCCAACAATCGGATAATTGATGGGTTTTGATGATATTCTGCATTTGGATTCTGGCTGTATTAAGGTGGGTACTATGCGTCGAGGTGCTATCTCTTATGGCGTCTAGGGAGATATTGAAATCTCCCCCGATTATGAGAGTGCCATTTGTGTGTTGTTTAATTTTTGCCAAGATCTTTCTCAACGCCCCGCATTGGTGTTTGTTGGGAAGGTATATGGCGACTAGGGTTATAGGTTCTGTTCCCACTATGCCTTGTAAGATGATGAACCTTCCGGATTCGTCTGTCATATGTGAAGAGTATGTGAATGGAACTTGTTTCCCTATTAATATTGCTACCCCTCTTGATTTGCTCTGGTTGTAATTGTTGTAGTATACGTGAGGAAAATGTTGATGTTTGTGACAGACCCCTTTCTAGTGTAACAGATACCATCTCGGAGAATTGCCGTTGCATATGGATTATTGTGGATTTCGGGTACTTGTGGATCCGTACGGTATACATCGCCACGTGGAGGGAACAATAGGTCGCGGCCATTTTGACCGCGTGGACTAATGACCGAACTTTCCACACGACGAATTCCGACCTTACCAACGACATACGCCCATACTAGTCGACGGATCCAAAGTACCGAACTAAAGATACCCGGTCCAACAGAGAGTTTTCATTTATTTTGTATAGTTTTTGAGTAATTGGTGCAAACGTGTATCTGGCGAACGGCCCAACCGATCTAGGGGATTTTCACGTATGTTGTTCCCCTAGATCTCCGTTCCCTAATACACGTAGCACAATGTATTTTCGTTGCATATTGTGTGTGTTATATAAACTTGTAATAATGTTATAATATTCTGCTCGGTACAGTGGGAGTGACTCCCACTGTAAATGTATTATCTCCTCCGGATACGGGGAGGAGTTGTTGTACGGCATAAAAGCCCGAGTTACCGAATAAACATTATTCCTACTTTTGACCCTCAACACAGAGTCTCGTCTCGTGCTTGGAGGGGATGACTATTACTTGGATATCGTAATTATGGGGAACCTGTTATGCTGTAGCTAACTTCGTGCTGGGGGGAAAGGACACCTTCTCAGCGGCGTAAACCCCTACTACACCGGGGTGCCGCTACAATTGGTGGCAGCGGCGGGATCGTTCTTTCACCCCAGAAGGACAGCTACCGAGAGCAATCAGGATGGAGGCCTACTACGGAAGGTTGAAACGATCTACTCTAAAATACTTGTTGGAGAGCCGTGGTCGTTCGGCTAGCAACAAAAAGAAAAGAGACATTTTGGCAGAGTTGGTCGCATTGGTCTTGGCTGAACAGAATGACGGACTGGATGTCGAACCAAACCCAGAACCGGAGATCGCTTTGGTCCGAACGCCAGCAGATGAACAATTCGACCACGAGGTGAGGGTAAGGCTGGCTCACTACGGACCCAACCCCTCACCTAGGATTGTAACCCAAGTCATTGCGGCAGTCGATGCCAACCGGCGCCAGACTTCCACTGGCACCAGTCCAATTGCGGGGACTTTCCAAACTCCCGAGGAAAAGAGGAAAGTACACTTTGCCGCTTTTAAAAATTTTGTGGAAGCAGAGGGGGAGATTGACCAATACCTAGCGGACTTTGAACGTCAATGTGCCCTACATAAAGTACCCTCCGAGGAGTGGGTCAAAATTTTGTCTGGCAAATTATCCGGACGAGCCAGCGATGCTTTCCGGGCGATCCCGGACCATGAGGTGGGAAGCTACCGATTGGTAAAAGAAGCTCTATTGTCCCGATATGCGGTAACCCCCGAAGCATATCGGAGACGCTTCCGGGAATCCCGAAAGCAAACCGGTGACTCCTACACCGAATGGGCCTGCCGATTACAACGCACGGCTGGCCACTGGATGGATGGGTGCCAAGCTACCACCGCGGAGGAGGTTTTACAGTTGTTTTTGTTGGAACATTTTTTTGAAAAGGTGGACAAGGAGCTCAGAGAGTGGATTCGGGATAGGAGACCACTTACCCTACCCGAAGCCGCCCGGTTGGCCGACGAGTATGCAGACGCCCGCAAACCCGATCTCTCGGTCCAAAAGACAGCTGCCCGAGTAGAAAGCCGCCCTGTCGGCCCTACTCCAACCACCCCCACTATCCAACCTAGCTACAACACTTCCTCCCGCTTCACCCAGTCAAGTGTCCCGGACCGCCGGCGGTGCCATAGGTGTCAGCAAGTGGGTCACCTGAGGGACAAATGCCCACTTGATCCCGCTCGACAAACGTCCTGGAGAAAGCCCGCTGAAGGGAACCCCCGACCTTTTACCTCAGGGGCCCATTGCATTGAAGCCCAACCCCTGGGGGAAGAGCAATGGGAGATTTTACACGAGGCCAATCCCCTATATGCGGCTGCTGTAGACAACCGGCAGCATCACCGACAAACAGTCCGAGTGAATGGACAAGTTGTCAGTGGGTTACGAGACACTGGGGCCACCTTAACCTTGATTCAACACGACCTGGTCCCAGAAAAAGAACATACTGGCCAAACGGTGGCCGTTAGAGTGGCCGGGGGTGCAGTACATCGCCTCCCCACGGCCCGAGTGCATTTGGATTGGGGGGTGGGAGCTGGCCAAGTGAATGTGGGCCTGATGAAAGGGCTACCCGCGGAAGTACTTTTGGGAAATGACTTAGCCCCGCTGTTGTCCGCTTTTGCTCCTCAAGGCCCTGCTGGAGCCTGCCCTGTCACCACCCGGGCTCAGGCTCGTGCAATTGGAATCGGCCCGCCAGTCGCGGAGACCCAGGTAAGATCTGACCCTCCGACTGTGACCTTAGGACAGACCCCCTTAGACTGGGATACCCCTGAGACTTTTGGGAGGGAGACGCGGGAAGACGTCACTCTCCGGAAATATAGGGATAAGGCAGAGAAAGGGGAACCGGGGACAGATGGGGAAAGCTACGAGTGGGTGGGGGATAGACTGTATAGGATCCCCCAGGAGGCCGCAGCAGGTAAAAACCCCGTCCCACAGAAGCAGCTAGTGCTACCGAAAAAATACAGGCGAGAGATCATGAGGATCGCTCACGATATACCCTTAGCTGGCCATTCAGGAGTACGTCGCACGGCCCATAGGATTACCCAGAATTTCTTCTGGCCAGGGTTTAACCGGGACGTGCGACAATATTGCAGAACCTGTGACACTTGCCAACGGGTGGGTAAGAGGGGAGATCGCCCGAAGGCCAAATTAATGTCGATGCCGATCATTGGGGAACCCTTCTATAGGGTCGCCGTCGACATTGTAGGCCCCCTAGCGCGACATAGCCCGTCCGGTAAGAAGTACATTCTTACCGTGGTGGACTATGGGACCCGGTACCCCGAGGCGGTGCCCCTGCCGAATATTGAAGCGGAGACGGTAGCCGATGCCTTGGTTAAGATATTCACTCGGGTGGGATTCCCTAAAGAAATCCTATCCGACCAGGGAACCCAGTTCACTGCCGTACTCACACAGCAGTTATGGAAAGTGTGCCACATTAAACCCCTGCTCAGTTCCCCGTACCACCCCCAAACTAACGGTCTCTGTGAGCGCTTTAATGGGACTCTCAAACAAATGTTGAGGACCTTTACGGACGGTTGCAGAGACTGGGAGAGATTCTTACCCCACCTGTTATTTGCCTATAGGGAGGTCCCCCAAGAATCTACGGGTTTTTCTCCCTTTGAGTTATTGTATGGGAGGAGGGTGCGAGGACCCCTCGATCTCATTCGGGACCACTGGGAAGGGGAAACCGAACAGGCAGGGACACCTATTGTGCCATATGTCCTGGAGCTCCGGGACCGCATGGAGCAACTCTCCCTATTAGTAAGGGAGAATCTCCAGGCGGCCCAGGGGCGACAGAAACTATGGTACGATAGGGGTGCCCGGCAACGACTGTTCCATATAGGGCAGAAGGTATTGGTGCTAAAACCGGTGAAGGACAACAAACTGCAGGCTGCGTGGCAGGGTCCTTACAAGGTTTTAGCCCAACTCTGTGATACCACCTACCTTATTGCCAGCTGTGCAGATGAAAGGATCCAACGCTCCTTTCATGTGAACATGTTGAAAGAGTACCAAGAGCGACAGGAAGATGTTAACGCTGTTTGTGCCCCAGCTACTGATGACCCCGAAAATTTACCCCTACCTGACCTGCTGGAAAAGGAGACTCACCCCGACCCAGTTAGCCTAGTGAAGCTGGGAGAACGACTGAACCCTACGGAGCTAGAGCAGGCTAGACAGCTCCTATGGGAGAAGCAGAGTACCTTCTCCCAGGAGCCAGGATACACAACCCTGGCCATACACAAAGTAGAGACCCCAGGGCAGGCCCCCCTCCGACAACCCCCGTACCGTATTCCGGAAGCCGTCCGGGACGGAATGCTGAAGGAAATACGGGAAATGACACAGCTGGGGGTCATTGAGCCATCCGACAGTCCCTGGGCCTCTCCCGTAGTCTTAGTCCCCAAGAAAGACGGAACCACTCGGTTCTGCGTCGACTACAGGCGGCTAAATGAAAAGACTACCACTGACGCTTACCCCATGCCTCGGGTAGACGAATTATTAGATCGCATAGCCAGGGGTAACTACCTCTCTACCATAGACCTCTGCAAGGGTTATTGGCAGATCCCCCTGGCCGAGGATGCCGTCCCCAAGTCGGCCTTTGTCACCCCGTTTGGCTTATACCAATTTAAGGTCATGCCATTCGGGATGAAAAATGCCCCGGCTACGTTCCAGCGAATGGTAGATCGGCTCCTCGATGGCTTCCAGGAGTTTGCGTGTGCATACCTGGATGACATTGCGATCTACAGTGAGTCTTGGGAAGAACATTTAGTCCACGTAGGGGTAGTCCTAGATAAGATTCATGCCGCGGGCCTGACACTAAAACCCGAGAAATGCCATCTAGGAATGGCCGAGGTCCAATACCTGGGACACCGGGTGGGGTGTGGAAACCAGAGACCGGAGCCTGCCAAGGTTGAGGCAGTAGCAAACTGGCCCACACCGAATACCAAGACCCAGGTATTGGCCTTCTTAGGGACCGCCGGGTACTATAGACGCTTTGTCCCTGATTATAGCACGATAGCCAAACCTTTGACTGACTTGACCAAAAAGAATTTACCCAGACAGGTCCTGTGGTCTCCCGCTTGCGAAGCCGCATTCCAATCTCTCAAACATGCTCTTGTTAATGCTCCTGTCTTGGCTGCCCCAGTACCTAACAAACGTTTCCTTGTACATACAGACGCTTCCATGTATGGACTGGGGGCTGTGCTGAGCCAAATCGGGGAAGATGGAAAAGAGCATCCGGTCGCATACCTCAGCCGAAAGCTGTTACCGAGGGAAGTGAGTTATGCGGCCGTAGAGAAAGAGTGCCTGGCCCTGGTATGGGCATTGAAAAAACTAACACCTTATTTGTATGGACAGGAATTCTCTTTGGTAACAGATCACAATCCATTGGTATGGCTTAACCGGGTCGCAGGAGACAACGGCCGATTGCTGAGATGGAGCTTGGCCCTGCAAACGTACAATTTCACCATCAGCTATCGACCCGGTAAGCTAAATGGCAACGCCGATGGGTTGTCTCGACAACTGGACAATTCTCCGGACAAATGAATTCCGGTCATCCCTAAGTTAATCCGAAAGGATCAATCCAGGTCTGCCGGAGTGTACCACTAGGAGGGAGCCGTGTGACAGACCCCTTTCTAGTGTAACAGATACCATCTCGGAGAATTGCCGTTGCATATGGATTATTGTGGATTTCGGGTACTTGTGGATCCGTACGGTATACATCGCCACGTGGAGGGAACAATAGGTCGCGGCCATTTTGACCGCGTGGACTAATGACCGAACTTTCCACACGACGAATTCCGACCTTACCAACGACATACGCCCATACTAGTCGACGGATCCAAAGTACCGAACTAAAGATACCCGGTCCAACAGAGAGTTTTCATTTATTTTGTATAGTTTTTGAGTAATTGGTGCAAACGTGTATCTGGCGAACGGCCCAACCGATCTAGGGGATTTTCACGTATGTTGTTCCCCTAGATCTCCGTTCCCTAATACACGTAGCACAATGTATTTTCGTTGCATATTGTGTGTGTTATATAAACTTGTAATAATGTTATAATATTCTGCTCGGTACAGTGGGAGTGACTCCCACTGTAAATGTATTATCTCCTCCGGATACGGGGAGGAGTTGTTGTACGGCATAAAAGCCCGAGTTACCGAATAAACATTATTCCTACTTTTGACCCTCAACACAGAGTCTCGTCTCGTGCTTGGAGGGGATGACTATTACTTGGATATCGTAATTATGGGGAACCTGTTATGCTGTAGCTAACTTCGTGCTGGGGGGAAAGGACACCTTCTCAGCGGCGTAAACCCCTACTACACCGGGGTGCCGCTACAATGTTTATTTGTTGGCATCCGATCCTCTTAAATGCGTTTCTTCTAGGAATGCTATGTCTATTTTGTTTTTTATTAAGTCAGTTAATACCATTTTCCTCTTCTCAGGTGCATTTAGCCCTCTAACATTTATGGAGCATATTCGTATTGAGCCCATCATCGAGTGGGGGTCTGAGTTTAGTGTCTATTACTGTTTGAAGTTTTATTGGGGGAGTTTAATGCGTTGTTATCCCGCGTGTAGTACACAAGTAGTGGGGTGTCTTTTTAAGTGTATGTATGTAGGTGTGCGTGGGCCGAAATATGGCCAATCAGAACATAATACAATAACAGTTAAACAATATGAACAATAACTATTTACAAAACAATTTCAGATAAGTATCAAGTACGATGTACTACGAGGGGGGTTCAGCAGAGAGTCTGAATCCCCTCGTGTGGAATTAGAGGTCTACCTTTTAGTGTGGTCTTTGAAAAAAGAAATGTGTGTGTATCGTGTCAGACCTCTAATTAGGAGACGGTACTATTGCCTGAGTGATTCCAACAGAAGGAGCTGGCTCAGGTGATGTTTACATTTTATGACGTAGAAGTTATATAGGTATTTTGTACCGCTCTTGGACCCTGAGGGCCCTATATTGTGTCCTGTGAGAGCATGGACACTATGTTATTATTAGTTGTGTTTATGATTTGAGTAGTGTGTTCTTTAAGTAATGCGGTCTTTACCTCGCCTCTGTTGCTAAGTAGCTTTCCCGGAGGCGGTACATTGACGCTTTACGTTATAAACTGGTCTTATAACAAGTGTGATTTAAGTTGCTTTGTGGGCTGGGTGTCGATGTGGCATGATGTGTTGATGGTGTTGTATCATGTTTTGTTTGATTGGATTTGCCCTGGCGAAACATTTGTTGAAACATTCATCTATGTATTAGTACTATGACAAGTGCATTTTCTGTTTACGACATATATATGTAATAACATCTATCTATAGTTACTCTGGTGTAAACATGTGGAGACTCTTAACCAGAAGCTGGCAATACATCATTTTCACAGTCTTTCTATAACAATAATATACATTAGATTCTATGTATATTTACCCTTCCATTATCTGTATAGTAGGCGGATGGTTAAGGTATATATTGCTTTAAGAAAATTATATGTCCATTTCGCTTTAGAGTATGTGTCCCCTTTCTTCTTAATGTTTTTTCAGTTTATTTTCCTAGGGGTCATGGGATGTTTCCTAGATCTTAGGAAAGGCGATGCAGGTGGAGTCTTCCAAGACGTTCTCTTCCGCGTGTCTGTAGCTTGCCCGGTCTGTTTTTGGTAATGTGGTTTCGTCTTTTCGGGTTCTGCCATGTCATACCAGTTGGGTATTTCTATGCTGGGTATGCCTAGACGCTGAGTGAATGTTTCTACTTCCGCAGATGATGTTAGAGTGGCTTGTATTCCTTGATGGGAGGCTGTTAGAGCAAAGGGGAAGCCCCATCTATATTTGATATTTGCCTGTTGCAAGGCCAATGTTAGTGGTCTCAGGGCTCTTCTGCCCCTTAGAGTTAGCCAAGCCAAGTCTGGGAGGATCAATATTTTTGTGTTATTAAACATTATGTCTGTGGTGTCTCTGGCAAGTCTCATGATATCCTCTTTTTCATTGTAGTAATGTACTCTACAGATTATGTCCCTGGGGGAGTCTTGTGGTAGGCCTTTGGGTCTTAAGGCCCTATGTGCTCTGTCTAAGAGAATTGGTGTTTCCTCAGGCCTCTGCAATATTTTATTGAACAGAGATTGTAGTATGGTGGGTAGGTTTTCAGAGTTTCCCTGATTTTCTGGGAGTCCCCTTATCCTAATATTATTCCTCCTGCCCCTATTATCAAGATCCTCTGTGTTTCTCATGATGTATAAAGTTTTAGAGTTTCTGCTTCTTTGGTCTTGTTCTAGGGTGAGGAGTCTGTCTAATATCTGGTCTCTGTCTTCCTCAAGGTCCCCTACCCTCGTGTTCACTTGCCTGATATCTGCAGATATGGAGGAAATCTGTTCCTGCATGGAGGATTCCAGCTTCGCGATCATACCAGCCAGTTCGTCTCTGGAAGGTAAGTGAGTTAGAGTTTCCCTTATGCTCGCTAGTCCGTCTGCTATGCCGTTTGCTGGAGGGGACTCATCTCCTTCTGTGCTGTGGTTAGGTGATTTGCGTGGGCAAAATGGAGCCGCCATGCTTTCAGCTAAGTCTCCTCCGAGAACTTTTACTGTGTCACGGAAGTATTTGTCGAGTCCGTTGTTTTTTTCTCGGCGTGCCCGATTCCTGAGAGTATAGGGATTGGGTTTGCTTCTTTTTATTGCCCATTAAATTATTTATTTTCTCTTGTTCTAAGTCAGTTTTTCTGCCGCTGGACGGGAGCTCTCAGCTCCCAAAAATGATTATTTTTTAATTCTCTGTCTTTAATGCCCACTCCACTTACAATGTCTCAATATTATTTTGTTGTTGTCTACTTAATTATTAAAAATGCATGTTCTAACAGGTGTCCAACATTTAAACAACCACACACAAACCTCCTTGGCTCACAGGGGTAGACATGCATTGTATAATAAGAAGTAAACATATCTAAACAACTTTGAATTCTTGATTAAGTGCATAGAGTATTAGTTTAGAAAGTATGATGCAATTGACACGGGCAAACAGTGACCCGAATCCAGATAAAGCCAGGGTAAGTAATGTAAACAAGCAATATGCATTGCCCATTATACTAGGCAGACAGCACAAATTCTAATACATTATATGAAGTCCAGATATCTCCTGCCACACCCTCACTGTAGCTGTTTGGCCTTCCAAGGATGTTTTATCTGGAAGCGACATGAAACTTAGAATTAGATTTTCAAACAGAAAGAAAATCAAGCACAAGCCCCTGATGGGTATATAATTTACATTGTTGATTTGTTGATCCAAAATAAGGCAAAGCACACAGTCTGAAGTGCTTCCAATGTTGCAACAAACTAGAATGGCAGCCAGATATCTCCTTGTATCAAGACGCTATTATCCCACAAATTAAAAATGATATCCCTGAATATTTTGTTTTTGCACGTATTCATCCAGTTGTTGTTTAAGTATCTGTACAGACTCTGATAAAACCACCTCTTCAGGAAGAAAATTCCACATCCTTATTGTCCTTACTTTAAAAAACAAACAAGAAAACTTTAGACTTTAGACTAAATCTCCTTTCTTCAGTCTAAATGCATGACCTCCTGTCCTATATATATTCCTGTTTATGTAGAGATTGTAGTCCTATTAGTTCTGTGATGTCCTGTGATTCAGATGTAAAAAAACAGATAACATTTGTATCTTGTACTACCTTTTTTATTGGACTAACAGAATTTTGTAATGACAACTTTTTGGGAGAACCTCCCCTTCTAAAGTCTAAAGTATTTCTGACCAAAGACGATACATAGAAAGCGATATGAGAGCAGATAAGACACAGGTTTGATAGAAAATACTTTTTCTATTTTCTATAAAACCTGTGTTTTATCTACACTCATTCTATGTGTCACCTTTGCTCAGAAATGCTTTAGACTTGAGAAAGAGAGGTTCTCCCCAAAGATTGTCATTACAAAATTATGTTAGTCCAATAAAAAAGGTAGTACAAGATACAAATTGTATCTGTTTTATACTTTCTGTTTATGAATAGATTTAATAATAATAATAATAACAAAGTATTTAACCAGGAAAGGTAAGTCCTGTGGATGTTACTTTAGCCCAACATCCAGGGGAGGTTACAATTACCCAATTTAATGGTACTTTAGACAATGGTTTGTATTTGCCCCAAATATACTAGTATAATGTTATCATATCCCCTCTGAGGCACAGTTTTTCTAAACTAAAGATATTTAAATTTGTCAACCTTTCTCCGTAACTAAAATGTTCCATTCCTTTTATTAATTTAATTCAACAATAAAATTCACAAAAAGGAATGAACAAGAGTTTTTTAATGTCCCCATGAATGTACTCATTCCCACATTAATGAATAACCCTGTTAGTGATTCTAGAGATTGTGTTTGATTTGCTTTAAAGAGGTTCTGGGAAAATCTTAATTTTTTTTTAAGGTGTCATATATAATAAATGTTTACATTACATTTACTAGTTTCAAAACAATACTATTAATGTTAATACATTTTTTATGCCTCTGTCTTCACCAAACCATACAAAGACTAATCATTCATACCATGTGTAACCAAGTCTAGTGTCTTTAACTTGTGCAATTGACCAAGATCTTGAATTTAGAGCTTAAGGAATTCTGCAGTCATTGACATACAAGAAGCATGTATTTAATTAAATGTTTTGCAAAGTTACATGATAAATGCTATGTGTATTAAAGTTTACTTAAAAATTATATTTTACCTATTTGCCCTGAAGAGGGAAGAGGGACATTATTATAGATAGTTTCTAGAAACTTTGTGAGAAATTAGCTTAGATCAAGTGACTTAAAAGAAGCAGAAAAAAAAAGCAGACGCATGACAGCAAATTCTACATATATATATTACGCCCATTTAAAAAAAAAAGACACATTTTTATGACCAATTGGAAAAATGCAATGTATATTTTGTTTTTCAGATGTTGAAGCACAATTGTGCTAAACTCTTAAAAATCATATAATTTAGGGGCATCTGTAAATTTTTATTTATTCAGGATTTCACAAAAGGAATTTTTAGCACCATCAAACATGTACACTGCCTCACCCTATTCTCTAAATAACAACAAAAGCATAGCACCTTTTCATATCTAACAGGAAATAAAACTATATATTTATATGCATCCCAGCAAGAGATGAGGTAGCTTATATGCTAAGAAAAGTTGGGTCCTTTTGCACCTGATATCGTGTGATTAAAACGATGTAGATACTGTGTTCATATACTGTACATAAAAGGGTTTTGTTTTTTAACTAAAAATGTATCCTTTCAGCACTGACATTAACGTTACTTTGAAGAGCAATGCGGACAGGTATACTTTATGAGACATGTAAAACAATGGAGATAAATCATGTAAGAAGAATGAAAATAAATATTTTTGTAAATTTGCTTCTGTTTTACGCTCAAGATGTCGTACCAATGCCATTTCAGGATGAATGAACCCCAAAGTAGATAGTATTTCATTTAGCAATTAACGAACTGGATAAGAAATTCATCAAGTTTCATAAATACTAAGTGGGATGAAAACATTCCAAACTTATTTAGATATAGGTTTTCTGATTATTTAGTTGATTCAAAAGTAGTTTGTCTAGGACTAAGGACTTGACTGTGTTTTGGGTTTTTTCTACAAGGTGTACAAATTCATTTTTCCATAGGCTTCCTAAACTATATTTCTAACACACTACTATGGATATACCAAACTACGGCTTACACTGTAAGTCTGTCTTTGGGTTTAGGCTGTAAGCTTTAAAATCTAATACGTGATTAATAGAAATGTTCAGTATTCTATAATAATCAAAAGGTCAACATAGTTCTTAAAGCTTCACCAGGATTTAAATAATTGTTTTAAAAGCTTAGTATTTTTTAGAAAATATTACAAGGTTAAATCAGTATAATCTTTGGTAAACTGTAAGGCTTGACGAATTACCCATAAATGTTGCAAAGTAAGGTTTTACCAATTGCTTGTAGCTTCGAATATACAAGTAATACATATGTAATAACCAATGTGCTTTTACTTGAGTACATCTAAAAAAAATATGGATGCACAAAGGTGTATAGAATCATTTCACTATACAATCCAGATGAGGCACTGGTCTACACTGATACAAAGGGCAAAACTGTGCAGATATAGAAGAAGGTTAAAATTACATTGTTGGTCCATTTAAGGGTATCACTGCTTGTCTTAACATTGCTTAAAAAAAATAAAACTCAATGTAAATAAATACTTTGGAAAAGGCCAGGCAATGAAAAAAATTTGAACAAAAATGGAAAATATTGGAAAACTGTATGTACAGTGCTGGTGCATTGCCAGCTATAAGTTTTCAAGAGTCTCAGGATTAACTTCAGTCAGTTTAAGTTCTTAAGTCATCTCAATGATGGATTACAAAAAGCAAACTGGCCCAATGTCAACTCCAAACTCTTGGTCTACACTGCCAACGTCCACAGGGGCAATATCGATAATGGGTAAACGTGCTACTTTCTGTGTCCTGTATTCAAAGACAGTCTTGCCGGTTCCACTGCGTTTCTGCAAGAAAATATAAAACATTTTACTAAGTGGAATTATTATGAAGTCACTGACACCACATTGCACAGTTGACCAATGTATTGAGACTGGCAATTTAATATATTTAATTATAGTTCTCACACACTGCCCATTGGTGTGGGCTGGTTGGGGGACATTAAGTACCTCCATTTATTATTAACGTAATAGCTGCCATCCACTGCCTATGTGTGGGGTAGGGGGCCAAGTTTTTAAAATTAGAGACGCACATACCGCTCATGGGTGGGGGCTGGAGGAGACAATAGCCCTCATCCCATGTTAAAATAAGTAGAGCACCTACCCTCTAACCACTGGTGGGACACTAAGTCCTGACTATCGCTATGTGATTGTTAAAGGAATTGAATTGCTGAAGCCTATATTTTAAACGTACAATATATGTTTCAGATTTGTTATTTAAAACAATATTTAACAGATTCTAATAAGTTTTTAATGGTGGGATTTAAATCTCTCTGAATTGAGGGTTATCATGAGCCAATAAACTTGTGATAAACGTGTTCGACTGGAATGTAATCGAAGCCTATGTCGGAAACATTTAATAAATATCTTTTAATAACAATTAATAAATATCACTAAATCCATATTAATGTTTATGAGCAGGATGAATTTGCAGATTTATGTTTTTATTACGTGCATTGCTAAACATTGATGTTTTCTAAATGAGGGTTTTAGACGTTATATACTATTGCTACTTATAAAAAAGAAACATTAAGGGTAACTATGTAAGTTCATTATTGGCTGGATCAATATATAGTATCTGTGAAGGGAGACCTACAGATTTGACAATCCTGTATCTTACTATATTATTAAAGAATGTTTGGGGGAAAAAAATATCAATGATAAAAATATCTTAATAAAGGCAAAGGGAAGGCATAGGGAGACGCAAGTGTACAGTCAACAGCTGTCGATTATCGCTATTAATATTGCAAAATAAAGGTCATAGGGCAGCAGTCGCCATGACCTCTGTTACCCATTTGCTTATTCTGGGTTTGAGTGTACTGGAGTGGGGCCTATGTTTCATGCTATGTTCCTATGACCCAGTTGTAGAACGAATTGGTCGGTAAGTGAGGAGTTAAGGGATTTCCTGCTCTTCTGCATTCTTACATGTTCGGGGAAATGTCCCTGAACATAGACGAATGCAACAGAGCAGGGAATCCCTCTGATTCCCACGACTGCTCGCACTTTTCACCCCGAGAGAGCTGGTCATAAGTGTGAGCTGTCGTAAAGCAGGTAGGTCGTAAAATGAGGACCACCTGTATAGACAATTGTTGCTAAAATGTTTCAGCATTTATACAGTGATTGTGGCGAGTTATTTGTTATCTAAACTTACCGAGCATGAGTCTTCAAGAACTGTATATCTGAATCGGCTATTTCCTTCTGCTCTAATATCTAGATCATTAGATCCTTTGAGAATAACAGCTTTTTTCAGGTTTTGAGCTTTCTCATCTAAATAGCCAATTGCGTTTTTACAATGGTAGGTAATATTTTGTGAAGCTTCCTTGGATAGAAGACGCAGGAAAGTCATCTGAGTAACAGCTGTATTTGGGGAGTCAGTTTCTCCATAAACAAACTGCATGGGAAGACAAGTTGTTTTGCATAAATATCTTGATATACACTTCTCCAATTAAGAATAAGTAATTTAACAGACAATATGAAACATGAGTTAATACACATGTAATACTACATGACTGTTGTTCATTAAATAAAATGAAGATTCCTAACCCATATTTCCAATTCAGAACTAACATGGATCAGAGTAAGGTACAATATTATAATATTCCTTATATTTACCTAGTTCTACAAGAAAAACAAATCTCATATTATCACCTCCATACTGGATTGGGTTATTGTGCATGAAGTAAAGCAATTGTTTGTTTATCTATAATGTCTCTTCTTCTCATTAGACACACATTATTGTTTGTATAATGTATATTTGTATATTTACACTACTTACATATACTTTGACATGTTCTGTGACGTGGAAGGTCAAAATTAGGGAATGGATTACTTCAGATTTCAAACTTAGAATTTTGACAGAACAATTTAGACATTTTTGCAGCATTTAAATTGTCCCATTATTGCAAAACATGTTTCCAAGTTAAACAGTATAATTCATACAGGGTATTTTCAAGCTTTACACTGATGAATTAAATGGAAATTTCTACCAAAATGAGTTATATATATATATATATATATATATATATATATATATATATATATATATATTTTAAAAGATACTTGTGTACATAGTCATCAGTAACTTATTCTAGTCATGACCTGCCAACTACACAGTTTCTGTGATTGACTCTAAAGCAGACACAGACACCATCCATTCATATTGTCTTTGCCCCCTCACATTCTTCTTGAGTAAACAAACTTTTCATTCAGAAAATGACTATTTAGAATCATCCTCGTGAGGTTACATGGTGCATTTGAAACTTGGCACAAAAGCTCAAAAAATCCACAAAATTTTTGAGCACATGCATTCAAGGAAAATCCACCTTTGGATGTGGGTACATTTTCCACTTGCATCCTTTCCATTGTGATGCCGTATTCTGGCAACATTTATGGGTGATCCTGTTCATGAGTTGGAGCAAAGAAGAGAGATTTGTGCTGTTAGTGGCACAAATCTCCTGCTCTACCCACTGAATCACCAACGATCAGGTTTCTGATGTGTCTTTTTTCACTCCAAGAACTAAACTAATTATTTTAGAGGGATAAAATTAACTCTTACGTTACTTAAGGTAATTGAATAGCAGTTCTCCAATTGATATTGAGATAGTCTTATCTCTTCTAATATAATCTAACTGTAATAAACTAAATGGTTGCATGTACAATTTCCACATATTTCAGGTGGACTCCAACAAAAAGCAAACGCATAAGCATCTGATCATTATGTGACCACATGTATACATTAGGACAAGGACACTCCAGGCCCCTAAGGCACATTAGCTTACTTAGCTAAATGCTTTATGTGTTTAGAATGTGCACTTTTTAAATTATACAAAACCGCAGATGTCAATAGAAATTGACACTTTTATTAATACAACCTAGTTACATCCCATTGGCTTTCAAGAAAACAGGTCCTGTTACTTCCTGGTTTGGTTAGTACAGTGGAGCTAAACTCAAGAGGCAGCAATTGCCCAGAGCACATGCCTTGCAAAGACTTGTTGAGATGCATTGGGACGCCTGTGATTGAAAAGCCACAGAAAGTCTGGGCAGGGTTAGAATTAGAGGGTTTGCATAGGTTTTGGTCAATAGATTAGAAGCTTTTGCAAGCTGTTTTAAAGAATGAATATATAATTAAATGCATGCATGTTTTCATTTGGGCATTTACATGTTCCTTTAAAAACAAGGGCAGTTGTGCATATTGTAAAATAACAACACATATTCAGTCAACTATGATAGTTACATATAATATGGTATTCAAGAATGACTTCTGCAGAAAGATATAATGTCTGTATTTTGTGTAAATTACTATGAGAAAAAAACAGCTGCCATGTTGCCACAATCTTTAACCACAAAGAGGGAAATGCTTTATTTAATTTATATTACTTACTTGGGCCCCTTTGTTCATATCAACACCGTACCATACTGGTTTGAAGTTATCAGCTCCTTTACCAGTCCACCACGTTTTGCGTGGTACCTTGGAAGGATTAGCAGATATACAGGTTTCTCCAGTTTCCATATTACAGTAAACCTGTATGGCATCTTCTGCGCAGCCTTGGTTAGGGTCAACCCAATATTCTCCTATATAAATGAAATGTAAACATTTGTAAATGTCTTTACATTTAATACATTATGATGCATATAAAAAAAATCAAACTCTTTGCATTTAAAATTAAAACCTATTGATCTCATTTTTTTATCATAAATGATAATGTTTTGAAAGGAATGTGTCTATATAAATTATCATTTAAAAATTTTACTTTAATATGTATCATAGAACATATCTAATTAATGAACACTGATCAAATTCAGTACACTTTATGAGGCATGTGTATTGAGGCACCTGATACCTACCGCTTTTTTTGGATGGGTGACATTGTCTAAGATCATCACAGGTTCGTGCTGGGTTCTTCTTGGAGCCATCAGGTCGTCGCATAGTTTCAATCTGGCTGCTTAGAGATTTCAAGGTGGCTTGGACACCTGGGTCAGTTTTATTTCCATCCCCTGCAGCTTCATCATCAGTAAACTCTGGAAGTGGCTCTGGCATGGTATCCTCATAGCCTCCAAGTAAATCTTCAATGGCAGCAGTGAGAAGACCAGGTGGACCTGGTGGGCCTGGAGGACCTGAATCACCCGGGGGACCCTAAAAACATTGCACCAATATTTTGCCATCAGAATTTTTTTTGTATAGTTTTATTCAAAGTATTTAATTGTTGCATTAATTACACGTGTAGAGCAAATCCTACCTCTGGTCCAGCTTCTCCAACAGTTCCTCGAACACCAGGTGGTCCAATGGGCCCAGCAGGCCCTGAATTACCTTCTTTGCCTGGAGGCCCAACTGGACCAGGAGGGCCCTTGAAAAATAAAATGATGTTATATAATACTAATATAATGCATTATTTACAAAGAAATGTATAAATAAAATGTACAAATAAACTTAAAATATGAAAGGGAAGTTAAGGCTTTGAAAAAAAAATCCACATAATTTAATGGGGATAATACTTTATGTGTATGCCAAAAATATAAACAGATATTTTGTAAATGTCAGAATTTAACACTAAAGTGAAAATCGTCAAGAATTCAAAGTGAATTTTAAATTCTACAAGTTAGTTATGCTTTCAATTATGCGATTTTGACCTTCAATTTGAAATTCACTATGATTTCCTTAGAATTCTCTCTTTAGTGAATTGCCCTATAAATACAAACAGGGTCATTTATGTCCAGTGCTTAAGAGTGTAATAATATTTATAATGCTGAAAAAGTACGTTACAGGTCATAACATGGGTTGGATATCTATGCTTGAGATGTGTAAAAGCCCAAAACTGCATGAAAAGAGTGATGTTGATGTTCTTTGCAGTCACAAATAATTTACATGTCAAACATAAGCACAAGCACAATTAAGCTGAAAATAAAGATCATGTTAATCAATAATCCATCCATCTCTCATTTGCAATTTACACAGCAAAAAAGGACACACATTTCATACGTAAATGGATACTCTAAGAACCAAAACAACTTTAGCTTAATTAAGTATTTTAGTGTATAGATCATATCCTGTAGTGTCACTGCTAAATTCCCTATAATTTCGGTGGCAAATTTCTTTGTTTATGCAGCCCAAACCACACCTGAGAATCAAACAGCTCATGTGTAAAACATTTCATTTTCAAAACAAACTAACAACACAATATGTTCACTTTAGATATTCTTCTCCCTTGTTCTATTAATTAAACTGTAATCATGCAGAGGAGGTCCTGGCAGGTTCTAGCATGCAATTAACAGAGCAGGAAATAAGAAATTTTAAATTAAACACACAGTGCATAAGTTTAACCCCTTAAGGACACATGACATGTGTGACATGTCATGATTCCCTTTTATTCCAGAAGTTTGGTCCTTAAGGGGTTAAAAAAGATAATATCTCTTTTAAGAAGTGTGTAGGCTGTTTAAGTCCCAACAAGTGTAGGTGTCGCTAGGGCTAAATAAACAAAGTTATTCAAAGGGAAAACAAGGTGACAAGGAAAACAAGGGTGACGCTGAAGTGGTCTTTAGTCGTGCCTTTAGTCGTCTATGGGATGAAGGGTCTTGATGCCTTTAGCATCCCATTGACTCCGAATGGACAGAATATTGAACAATTAAAGAGTAGGGACATCTTCACAAAACTAAAGATGTTTTGGTGCTTAGAGTGTCAGGTTTTTCGTTCTCACCCACCAATAATTAGGAATGAATAGACTAGACTGAAATCTAATTACAACTAGTGATGGTTTATAATGCTAAAGTAGAAACATAGCCACAACACATTGAATTAGTGGTCTTTAACCCTAAGGGGGTTATTCATGATATATAAACCCTTGAAGAATAAAGGTTGTGCAATAGGCAAACCTCCATAATGAAGGGGAGAAAGATAAGTATTATGCACTTCAGTTTCTTACCCTTTTCCAATTAAATATGTAAATGTGACAAAAAACGAACAACACTTACTCTGGGTCCAAAAGGTCCAGGAAGTCCAGTACTGCCTTGTTCACCCACTGGGCCCTGATAAAGAAAAGCACATACGTCAGATACAACATCAATAAACAACAATAAAACATTCTAACCATATGAACAGAAGATGGATAAAGAGTATATATGCATATGAAAAATATTTAAATGTATGTTTGTTTGTTTCTTTTTTGATGGCGAGAAGCATTATAGCAACATTCTAATGGCGATGACTTAAAAAGAGCACAACACAGTTCTTGAACAATCTATGATTGCTCTTGCATTATGGTACAGGGTTCATATTATACCATATAATAAGGACATGAAAGATGGTGCAAACTGTAACAGGTAGGTTAATAGTTCACACCGGGCACAAAAGATACTTCATATCAATAAAGTAGTTTGGGTGCCCAGAGTTCACCAGTGCATTGTTACCATCAAGTTTTAAACATTTTTCTTTTTTAACCAGTGGCCAGTCCACTTCTTCTCTGAAACTGCGTGCAAATGCCAAAGCATTTGTTCGAGAAGCAGCAGTAATAGGTTGAGAACATCATTGAAAGGCTTAGTAAAGACACTAGGCTCATACAGCATTACATTATAGTTAAGACCTTGTAAATTATATATATGTAAATATACTGTATAGAAAACAGTGCTGTTGGAATGCAACGCTTTATTCACAATACAGCTTGAATTATCTCAAGTAAATCATATAAATTGAAGCTTCCAGCAAATATTACTATTAAACTTTGCAAATATCATATTGCAAATGTTAGTTACAAAATAAATCTCAGAGGTGTTCATCAAAATGAGAATATTTATTTCAAATCCGATTTTGATAAATTTGACAATATATGCAAGAAGACTATCAACATCTTACTTAACTAAACATATGTAAGAATATCTTTGAGAATATAATCCTGCATATTGACTGAAGCACTACACTCTCTAGTTTGTAGTCAACCAATTTTTCAGATTGGACTTCTATGGTTTAACAATATCACTATTAGTGGTATTTATTTATTTTAATACTTACTGGTGGACCTGGCAGACCCTGCAAACCAGTAAATCCTCTATGACCCTTCTGTCCTCTTTCACCTCGTTCACCATTATCACCTTTATCACCTTGTGGGCCTTGAGGTCCCTGCAGAAAAAAATAGGCAAATTATGCCTCCAATGTTACATGAATACACATGAATACAAACTAGAATCTAGTAAACATTCAAAACTCACAGGAAATCCACGTTTTCCAGCTCTGCCAGGTGGACCCATGGGTCCTCGGGAACCCTAAAATAAAATGAAAGAAAAGTCTGTAAATATGTGATACATACATATACAGTAAGAAAACAAGATGATGTGATCATTTTTACAAATATTTGAGGTACAAAACCCACAACATATTTCATGTTTGATTATATGTTACATTCTCTTTAGACTATTTCTAACTATACACATTATATTGGTAGCATGAACGTTGCATTTCATTGCTCTGATGTAGTGATAACTAACAATTTCCCCTCTTATAAGTTTGTAGAAAAAATCTCTCATTATGCTAAAGCTGCTACTTGACTAACCAAGCCCACATTTATCAGTATATTTTATATCTGTTCTAGAGGCTACAAAAACAAAACATTCCATAAGATGTTCCAGCACATTTATTTTATTATATATATATATATATTGTACAATTCTATATACTGTATATAGGTTATTAAAAATACACAGTTTATTCACTAAAGTTAGAATTCAAAGTGAAGTCAAAGGGTTTCAAAGTTAAAGGACCACTCTAGTGCCAGGAAAACATACTCGTTTTCCTGGCAATAGAGTGCCCTGAGGGTGCCCCCACCCTCAGGGACCCACTCCCGCCGGGCTCTGGGGGGAGGAAGGGGTTAAACTTACCTCTTTCTCCAGCGCCGGGCGGGGAGCTTTCCTCCTCCTCCTCTTCTTCCTCGCGACGTCATCGGCTGAATGCGCATGCGCGGCAGGAGCCGCGCTCGCATTCAGCCGGTCACATAGGAAAGCATTCATAATGCTTTCCTATGGACGCTTGCATGCTCTCACTGTGATTTTCACAGTGAGAATCACGCAAGCGCCTCTAGCGGCTGTCAATGAGACAGCCACTAGAGGCTCTGGAGGCTGGCTTAACCCTCAGTATAAACATAGCAGTTTCTCTGAAACTGCTATGTTTATAAAAAAAAAGGGTAAAAGCTAGCTGGACCTGGCACCCAGACCACTTCATTAAGCTGAAGTGGTCTGGGTGCCTAGAGTGGTCCTTTAAGGTCAAAATAAGCGAAATGGAAAAAATGTCTAAGTCAGCTAGACTTTCAGGCCTTAAATTTATAATTCGCTTTTAATTCTCATTTTAGTAAGTAACCTTGAGAGTTTTCAATCAAACTTAGAAAGTAATTAAAAGGTTCACATAAACTCTGACATTCATATACTCCATATTTGGCATTGAGAGGGATAATTAAAGATTGTGGTCAGGACACACAAAATTCTACATACGTTATTTAAGATGAGGATTCTAAAAGGTATATATTGTAGTCTAATATTGCTTATGGTATTATAATAGGTACATGTAACTTACTGGTTCACCTCTTGGCCCAGCTTCACCTGATGGGCCGACTGGCCCAGGGGTTCCTGGACCACCTTGAGCTCCTGCAAGGCCCTCAGGTCCAGGGTCACCTCGATCACCCTAAAAAAAAGTAATATAAAAGTATTAAACTTTAATTACATCTATTTTTTTAAGCAAAAGCAACATATTATGCATGTTTAAGCAAATTATATTGCTACAGTGCGAAATGCATACGATTTATTTAAACTCCCCCAGATTATCTTTGAATCTGTTCTGAATTGACTCCTTCTGCCTCCTGGTTATGTGAATGCTGCTGATTTTTAATAAAAGCCAAAAGTTCGGACACCTATTCTAAAATGTAATGTCCAAATTCTTCTCTTTACATCTTGATTTTTTCACGATCTCCTACATACACAATCTCCTACATACATCATCTGCCATCTTCAGCCATATTTTATCCCTATTTGCCTTTGGGGCTTAAAAACAAAGGTGGTATTGTATTGTATTTTTCTTTCTAAACAATGAACAATATTCTGAAAGGGTTAACATTATCCATATCTGTAACATATAGGAAACAAAAATATAAATAAATGAACGAGCTGGGAGATGGATGGTGAGAAGAACCCCTGAGAAGGATCAGTAAAGACAATTTTCTAGAAAAAGCTAAAAATAATAATCCTTCATTATGTAACCCTTCATTTTAAGTTTTTTATATCAAATATCCAAAGAAATCCATTGTATTTTTAAAAAAAAAATCAAACAAAAACATATATAGCCAACATACGCGTTTTCCAAGAGCTCCATCTCTTCCTGGTGCACCATCATTGCCATGAGGACCCTAAAACATAAATTGTGTTTGTTTTAATGGTTGATACGGGTGCAGTCCATGATTTTAAAGAAGTTAGATATTAAATACTAAAGATTGTTTACACTATTTTATATACATTGTTTTTGCTTCTGTGATCACAAATTACATTATATGACATCAGCATTCGCCAGTGGACAATGGTTGAAGTCTGAAATCTTTAAAACATTTTTCCAGAAATAAATTCATATACATACTTCTGCACCAGGTTCTCCAACAGGACCAGTAGATCCAGGCATGCCAATAGGACCTGATGGTCCTTTGTCTCCAGTGGAACCAGTAGGACCTTGTTTTCCAGGAGAGCCCTACATATAAATGGGATGTAATGTTAAGATAAGCATGAAACATAGCCAACAAATTAATGTGAATATTGTGAACCTATTGGCCAGATAAAGTCTAATCTTAACAAGTTTACTAGAACTGGTCTTGGTTCTCTCTAAAATAATCACTAGTTTTCAAAACTAGCAAGTAAAAGGAATTACACTCAATCCACAAGCTGATTGGGCACTTAATTAGACCATGGGCCAGCATTTACCCATCGAATATGGATATAGAAAATGAAGGTCCAGGCACTCCAATGCTTAAAGGCACGTTTTTTGGAACCAACAGAACAACACAGCTGTTCCAATAAACATGCCCTTAAGTACTGGAGGGCCTGGACCTTCTTTTTCTATATCTAGTTCTCAAAACTAGTAAATAAAGCTAAGTTTTAGAAACTTAAATAAACAATTTTTAAATCATGAAACACTTTTGCAATGTTTAATCTCATGGATACCATATACCATAAAGGCTAACACATTTTTGATCCCATTCTGTTTATCCATCATACTATGTGTCCTGAATTATATTAAGCATATTTGGCCCAGTTCTCATTTTTTTATTTTTTTAAACAATTTGTTAGCATTTCTATTGCTTGTTCTAAATAGTGCCCTCACTTGCCATATCCTTGCCTGAGCTAATAAACTCACTATTGGCAATCATTACCTCTGGCATTTTACTTCATTAATGGCAGTGTCATTCCACAGCTTATAAATCATTTTCATATGTTACAATTTGTTACTCCCATTACTTCATTGCCTTGGAAAAACTGGTCAGCATTATTTTATCATCCAGCTCCAAAGTTCTGATTCATCTGATATAGTTTAGTGGACTCACAGCCACAAATATGATATCCAGGCAATACATCCATTTGTAAACACATCTGATTTGACCTTAAGTAATAACTCAATTGATTCAAAGTTTAAACTAGAATGCAGCATATTTTAGTACACCAAAAAAATATATAATATTTTTGTTTCTTATTCATATATGCTTTACATGCTGCTTCAATGCCTGGGTTTAAACACAATTACAAAGAAAATACTGGAATGATTCCATTATGCTCATTATGTAAGGACATAGTGTGCTCATCAGGAATGTTACACATCACACTTAGCAAGGAATGATTCATTATTTCTTATTTTAATTGTCATAAATTGTACTCACTGCTGGCCCAGGAAGTCCTGGCATGCCTCTTTCTCCTCTTTGACCAGGCATACCGACAATACCTCTTTGGCCAGTTGTTCCAGATGGGCCTGGTGGACCATCAGGACCCTAAATAGTAGTAGATAAGTAAAGCATATGTAGTAAATAATATTATTTGAAAACAAAATCTTACTATGCAAGTTCATGTATAAATAGGGGCACTAATACTTGAGATGAAAATATAATTTAGCATCTTTATAACTCACTATTAAGACCACACCTTGAATATGCTTTGCAATTTTGTCAACCAGTTCTAAAGAAAGATATTATAGCACTAGAAAAAGTGCAGAGGCGGGCTACAAAATTGGTAGGCCAAGGTTATGAAGAAAGGTTAAAAATTTAAATCTCAGCTACGTAACTATGTAAAAGTTGTATATGAATTTATTAATCAGGTGCATACTTTAATACCAATTATTAAATAATATTACAATTAGGAGAGGGAAACTTGACAATTTAAGGATAGTGGCATTTTATTTATTGTACAAGTATCGGTTATAGTGTTACTTAACCCCTTAAGGACCAAACTTCTGGAATAAAAGGGAATCATGACATTTCACACATGTCATGTGTCCTTAAGGGCTTAAAGGGGGACTCCCAGCTCCATAACCTAGAGTCCCTTGACATCCCTGTTCTGTAGGCAAACTGTTTTCCAGTGGTTTGACAAAAAGCATTGCTCTCCACATCTATAGCATGCAGCTGAAGATAACATGAGTAGACAACTTCCAAGCTAAAGGCTACAAAATCTGTTGTCAATGAAACACTAAAGCATAAGGAATACAAACGTGTATTTCTAATGCTTTAGTGTCACTGTTTCTAGTTAGATAGCCACTCCTCTCCATCCTCCCCACCCTCCATTTGTGTGTAAAAAAATAATAAAGGTTTTTACTTTATTTTTTCCAGTGCTCAACTTATTTGTAGCTGCTCACCTCTCCACCTCCTGCAAAGTCATGGAGGAGGAGTAGCCTTCTCCAGCGTGGTCCAATCCAATGCTTCTCATAGAGAAGCATTGGGGGTCTAATGCGCAAGCGCAGTAAGCACCGTGCACATCCAAGATTCCCCATAGGAAAGCATTAAATCAATGCCATCCTATGGGGGCTTCCACGTTATGTGATCAAGTTTTACTCAGTCAGTGCTTCGGAAGTGCCTCTAGTGGCTTTCAATATGACTTAACCCTGAAATGTCAACATTGCAGTTTCTAAGTTAATTAAAATTAAAGAACCACTGCACCCAGGTCACGCCATTGAGATGAAGTGGCCTGCCTGACTTTAGTGATCCTTTGTTCTGAAGAAATGTGCCTTCCTATTTCAAAGTGAAATGGCTGGATTAATTATAGTATGTTACAAATCTTATAGTTATGTCATGTGTTTCTTCATGGTACAAAATAGCATTTAACAGAAACTAATCATCAATGAAATACAGGTGGTTGAAAAGTAATCTTGAGATGTCTGAAAATCAATGATACATAAACCCAGAATCAAAGGTTTTAGTGAGGTGTGTGCCAAAAAAGAAAAAAGAAAAGGGATCTATACATAATTATTTAACTTACTGGTTGACCATCATCTCCAGCGTCACCTTTATCACCAGAACTTCCAGAAGTACCAGCAGGACCTCGATCTCCCATACGCCCAGGTGTTCCAGGGTCACCACGAAGTCCAGGGGGACCTTCCTTTCCAGGTTCTCCAACAGGACCAGCTGGGCCCATGGCTCCCTTTATAAAGTAGTTCAATTAGAAATAATAGGTATAGATATACTTCACACATATGACCTATCTTTGCTACTTTTAATGATATTCAATAGATATGATACAAATGGAGCCAGAATGTTAATTGTCCACCCATTGTAAAGCGCTGCGGAATTTGACGGCGCTCTATAAATATCATTATCATAATAATAATAATAATAATAATGATAATATCCCGTACATCCTTCAAGGAAGACTCTTTGTATTCTACATTATTACATGCCTTCAGTAAGCTATTGTAATCATAGATAATATTATCCTAGTGTATTATTTTTTGGCTATTTTAGTTATATAGATGCGTACACAGTACACAGAACGCAGTTCAATGTCAGTGGATATTTTCTAATAAAGGTTTTTGCTTGTATTTTAATCTGCATTGAATGTGTATTAAATATGTACTACAACAGCTAATTTAAACAACATTAGTGATATCATAGCACCTTCATCCACTAGATTCTAGAATTCTCTTTTTTTATTTTTTAGTCAAGGACATACAAATCATGTTCTACAATTTTACAATTACTGAAAAGAAATACAGGATACCAGTTTTCTTTAAATAGATAATAAATCCATTTTTTTTATATAATGCATATAATATTTCATAAAAAATATATATATATGTTTTTTTTTTTTTGTTTTTTTTATTTCAGTCCAGTTTGGTAACATCTGGAATTTCAAGGTGACTAGAAGTAGGTATGGTGGCTATTTACTCACAGCAGACCCAGGAGGACCAACTCTGCCGGCAGACCCAGGGAATCCTGTGGCACCCTAAAACAAGAATAAGATCTTGGTAAATAAATACATACATGCAGAACACATTCATTACTGGAAAGCAAAGTGCAGTATAATGAATGCACTGTTTTTTTTTTTGTTTTTTTACATGGATACATGTGAAAAATGAATCAATATATATTTATATAAAGTTAATACATTGCTAAACACAAATACACACACCAGTCAAGCCATAAAACTTGCTTTTCCCACAGAAATCTCACTTTAACAGTGCTCTCACTACTGCAAGGGATTCTGGGTATATATATATATATTTACTTACTGGAGGACCTTGAGTTCCTCTTCCACCTTTCAGACCAGTAACGCCAATTGGCCCCTAAAGTAAATAAACAATAACTGTAATGCAGAACATTTCTGTAATACTTTTTTAAAAAATGTATATTAAAATTAAAATTTCTTGTAAAACAGAGAGCAGATTAGTTTTCTTTTCAAAATTGGTGTAAATTAAGAAGCATTCTCATGTACTACGTAGTCTATTACTGTTTAGTGTAGACAACCAAGATGTATTAATTGGTTCTGAATGATAATAATAGTTGAACTATGTAGGTCCAAAGTAGAATGGTTAAGCAATTTCAAAACTATTGAAGTTTGATGTATAGAGCAATTGATGTGCGAAATTCAAAAAAATGTGGCAATGCACAAGAACATGATGTTTTATTAAACAGAGATTACCTCAGATGTGCATTGCACAACTGCTACTTGTACACACCCTCAATATGTGACAAGTGCTGCGGTTCTGGGAGTAATTGTTTGATCATTAGCATTCAATTTAGCAGTTAGCTAATCTACTACTCATAGAAACCTTCTTGCTGATGACCTGCAAAAGTGTGTTAGTGAAGCAAAAAAAAACACTGCAGGTTCAGAGGGATGAACAGAAAAGATGGGCCTATAATGACATACTGGCTTGTAGTAATATATGAATTATCTGTCTAGCTGGATGACTGCTTGCACCAGTGTTTCCTTCTTGTGGCTAAATGTGGTTACTCTTAATGCAGGTAATTATGCAGGCCAAAATCTATACAATGCACACAATATTATTATTAAAGATTATTTAGAGCCATTTCAGGACTATTTTTAACAAAACTTCTCTTTCCAGTCAGTTGTGCTTAATAGACAAAAAGCCAAAATTTACAAATTACATCTATCATTTTAATGCATTTTAATACTTACAGGTGAGCCGGGTGAGCCAGAAAGACCTTGTGGACCTGGTGACCCAGCATCACCTTTCTGACCGGATTCTCCTGGTTCTCCTTTCACACCTGGCTGTCCATCAGGCCCCTAAAAGAATTTAAAAAAAATAGAATATAATATTGGATGTCTCCGGATACATGGTCTATGGTCCTATTCACTTTCAAAGAATGGGAAGGAAATACATTAAGATTCTTTTTTTTTGGTAGCCCTTCAAAGAAGAGATATATGCTCTTGGGCCACTGAATTCCCAAGACATATGAATAGGATCCAGACAACCAGTAGTATAATTTAGAACCACATTGAGTGGACATTCTACAAAAGTATGACTGGAATTTCTGTTTGGTATATATGAGCAACTAAGGTTCTTATGCACAATGATTTTGAACACAATGTCAGAATGACTAAATTGACATTTCTACACACTACAATGTATTCCAGATCCTTGATAGACCACAGTGTCTAAAAACAATAAAACCAACCCAACCGTACTGCAGGTTATCTAGCATAACCACTTCCAAATATACATAGAAATATAAATATTAGTATCCTCGTCATGAATAATACCTCAATTCTGTATACCACCATGCAATACAGTAACCTCAATATGCTACACTAAATCTAAATGTACATGCATTTGCAAATACAAAAGAAAATGTGTTTATCAGTTTTATAGTATAATTCTTGTTTTTATTAAATTGTAAAGAACTGTAAACATGCTCAAAAGTAATACAGTATACTTACTGGAGGACCAGCAAAGCCAACAGAGCCAGTTGGACCATTTTCACCTCGGGAGCCCTGAACAATTGAGAATGTTATATCAAAAACAAATTGAAAATATATTAAGCATAACTTATAAAAACAATTCTCTGAATAAAGGATGGTTATCAATCTTTGATAATGAGAGTGTCTCAAGCATGTATTGATTATGTGTGTTTAAATAAGACAAAAAGTATAAGCTATTGCTGAAAATTGTTCCTGATGTATAATCAGACCATGGTTTTTTTTCTTTTGTTGTTTCTTTAAATTAACAATCATCGTTAGAAAATATGGCAAAGTTGAAAAAATCTCAAACATAATGTTATTATCAATGCTAGCTACAAAAGTATCTAAAACAGTTAGTTAGTAAGGAATGAATGCACAGAGCAATAAATACTTATCAGCAAATTAAATCAAACACATGTGGTCTTAATGTACTGTAATACAACTAAGAAAAATCCCTGTACAGCAATAAACCATCTAACTAAAACATCTGACTATAAAATACTACAACAAGCTCTACAATACGCTAGGCAATGTATAGGCTGAACATAGTGATGCCTCCCACTGATTAAGAGAACAGTCATGTCATAACTTGCAGATGTGGAATGAGTTTCCTATTTGTCAACAGAATTTATGGAGTAACATGTCGATATGTTATGTAGGCCTAATGGTATTGTTTGGACATTGGGGCTCTATAGGTATTTTAATAGAAATTGCATTCTCTAGTTTGTTACATTATTTGTTTCTCTAAGATAGTTTAAATATAAATGCCTCTTCTAGAAGAAGAATTCTCTATAATTCTCTGTGAATTTCTACATTCGCAACATGCCTTTGTCTTAAAGAGGAACTTTTTCACTTTTAGCGCCACCAAATAGCTAACACAAATCTTGTTATTGGACGTGTTTAAAGTTTTTGAAAATTAATTGTATTTATTTTTCTTTTAACTTACTTGCTAGCCAAGGTCAGTCAATATATGTAAATTAGTTAAGGGAACACTCCAAGCATCATAACCACTACAGCTTGTTGGAATGTTCCTTCAACTTTTGTGACAGCACTACTAAAACGAAATCTGGACGTGCATGTAAGAGTACGGAAATCCTCTATTAGATGCTTGAGGGTTTGAGCACTCATCCAAGGCATCATTGAACAGCAAAACTCCCAAATCATAAAGGTGCAGGGAAAAATCTTTATTTTTTTTTATATTAGTCCGCTGCTCTGTTCACCCCAGTAAATGTTAAAATAGCGAACTGATTCTGTAGAGATTGTGGATTTTTTTTAATATAAATCCAACATGAATATATTGGATGAAGAACTATCATCTTGGATGATATATTTATTCTTATTAAAGCAAAATATCTACACTAAGGCCCTGAAACTAACACTGAAATAATGTGGAACTAATGAGTATTTAAATAAGGGATTCAGACAAACAAGTCCCCTACAATGCATTGCTTGTTTTCTAAAAGGGAATTATCTATATAACTGTTTCAATCAGAGCAGTCGCTTGCAGTGACTCTCATATGTACAAGCAGTTTCCCCATCAGTTAAATAGTTTCATGTATTCTGTATTCTGGTTCATATTTGCTGTTTCTACCTGTTTTATTTTGTGTATCTGCTGTCCCAAAAGTATTTGCACTGTTCAAGTAAGATTTAATTATTACATAGTTGTTTGTTAATATTAGCTACTGCAAGGCGGGTGTTAAATTAAATTTACCAAGTGAAAGCAGTGTAATTTCAAGTAGTAATTAATTGAATTGTTTTTTTTTAAAGCAGTTCAACAAGTCACACTGGTATTCATTGATCAATGATACCACATTTTAGATAGTAATAATAAATAATAACTCACAGGGGTTCCTCGTGCTCCAACTGGTCCCATTACACCCCGTGGGCCAGGTTCACCCTAAAATAGATTATCAAAAAAAGGTTTCTGTGCATATTTAAAGAATACATTTTATTTAAGAATATAATTCAACATAACAATATCTACCTTTTCACCAGCTGGACCTGCAGAGCCAGTAGGACCCAGAGGACCCGGAAGACCCTATACAAGCAGATAAAATAAACAAGGGTTAGGTTGTGGCATAACCTACATTGCTAGTATATACATTTCCAATAAATGTATCATTGGATCAATTGAAGAAAAAGGCATTAACTCATTTTGCACTTGACATTAAAAGAGCCACTTCATGTCCAGACCACTTCATGTCAATGAAGTGCACTATGTACATTGGCCTTGTAGTTTTGCCCTGCAATGTAAAAAAATGCAGTTTTGTAGAAACTGCAATGTTTCCAGTGCAGGGTTAAACACCTCTGGAAGACAGCTACTAGTGGTTTTTTACTAAACAACAACCAGGCCATGTGACCAAATGCTGCTCCTATGAGAAGCATTTGATTGAATGTTTGTGCTGCACTTGTCACGCATGTGCATCGCGATCACAATGCTCCTCAATGAGGAGGATTGACTTTAACAAACACCTGGGATGTGACGTCTCCATGATGATGTCACAGGAAGCAGAGTAGCAGCAGCAATGAGGGAGTCTCAGCACTGGAGAAATTTTAGGTAAAACATTTATTTTACTCATTTTTATTGCACATGAGGGTTACCGATCTAACCAGGGAAGGGGGCATTAGCGCCTTTGGAATACAGATATGTACTCCTAACGCAGTATGTTCCTTTAAGAAGTCCGATAAAGCTTAATGTTAATTTTACAAGGTAAGTTGTCTTTATTTTATATAGCAAAGGGGAATGGACAATGATCACTTCACTATAAGGGAACCTATAGTCCTGAAATAATGACTTTAATATACAGGACTATATGTTACCTTTAAGAGTTCCATTCCTTTACTCTAAAACCTGAAATTACAAGTAACTTCAAAATAGCATATGGGCTATTACATTACAATGAGCTAAATCCATTAATATAAGTAATTATTCTTTACATTGCATTTTTAAATCAATGTTTCACTGAATTGTATTGGAGTGGTGCTTCATGCATTATTATACTTACTCTGGCGCCGTCATTACCAGGTGTACCTTCAGAACCTTTTTCTCCCATGCCTCCCTGCAATGTAAAACAAGTCAGTCGGTGGCATTATACCCAATATAAACTGCACAATACAAATAAGTAAACAGACTTACCCTATCACCTTTAGGACCAGGTGTTCCTGCGATTCCTCGTTCTCCAGGCATACCTTGTAGACCTGGGGGTCCTGCATCACCAGGAGTGCCAGATGGACCAGGGCTACCCTAAAATTTAAAATAAATATACATACATAAAATATTGATACAACTCTACTGAAAATTACAGGAACGTAAACTACACCAACAATCTCTTTCACCATTACTAATTATTTGCATGATTTAGAAACACTAATAAAGATTGTGCAATGCCATCACTAACCAATAAAAAAAACACAAATTGTAAAAAAAAACTATTGGGTGACATCACCAAAGTATATTTCAGATTTTCCATTGTTTCTGTTTTAAAAAGGAAAATTACCACAATGGAGAATATATTACTAATCTGAACTTGTTTTTAGATCTCAACAATTGCATTTACATCTCTTAATATATAATGAGGGCATGGAATATTGTAGATTTAATTTTGTTGTCACAAGTGAAAACTATATCAATATATAGTCTATAACAATATAGCAATCTTAAGTTGTTTTATGGATACTTCCAGTAAAACTGGACAATCTAAACATGCACTACTACCATTTTGTTTCAAATAGTTTTTATTTTTAATTAACTTTTAGTTAGCTGTTCTGTTGTGCTAAAATCTCAGTTGTTACAGTTCTACTTTGATCAGTGAAAATTATTTAAAGGCAAAATATTATTTTCTGTAGATTTGGTGTGCAGTAGACACAAAAAAAATAACAATAAATGTGACTTCTCTGGTTCCAAATATTCAAAAAGGAAAACAAAAAAAGCACAAACTTGTTAACTCACCTTAGGGCCATCAGGACCATGTCCTCCAGCCGTACCCTTTTCACCCTGTAAACCTGATGCTCCTGGCTCTCCTCTTTCACCTGGATTACCACGTTCTCCCTACAAAAACAAAACCCAAAAATTATGTAGATTTTTCATCCCATGTCTTTAGTGTTTTTTTAATTATTCTCTCTATGGTGTAATGACATTAGATTGTAGACAATTACTACCATATGGGTGTTGCATAAAAATATATTATGAATTATACTTACTCTAGGACCAAGTGGGCCTGCAGCTCCAGAATCTCCGGGAACACCCTATATATATATATTAAAAAAATGTTAAGTAGACATATGCTTTATTAGAAATAAGAAAACTTGTTTCCTGTTGTATATAGTGCTACGGGGTTATCCTTGTATTACTATATACTTTAACATTTACATTCTTCATCATTCTTGGTTTAAAATGGCATAAAAGATGTTTAGACTCCTTTCAGATATTCTCTACATTAATTATGAGTTTATTGTCCAGAATATTAATGTCAAATAGTTCAGTGTCAATTATGACTTCTAGAGACCTATATTTTGAAATCTTACAACAATATACACATGACAACATTCAAATAATAACGTACTTCATCTCCAGGCTTTCCAGTCTCTCCAGGAGGACCAGGTGGACCTGGTAAACCCTACAAAAAAAGGAAGAAAATATTGATTACATCACTCTGTAGTTATCTATCCACATCTATTGAATACATTGGTGGACTGATATGAAATAAATGATTTGCCCTTTGCCCCTTCACCACATTGGCATTTCCAGAATACTTATTTACTGGGTTAGAGAAATCCAACTAAATTCTAGAAGTATGGCTTCAGAGGGAAGGTGATCATGGCCTCAAGTAACTCTCTTAATGGCTTATATGTACAGTTCTGTTTACGATTATAACTGGTTTCACACCCATGCCAACATATACCATATGTGGCACAGATTTTGTATCCAGTTAGACAGGAGAGGTAAGAAATATGTACCTTTAGTAGACCTTCAGATTGGTGATACATAGACTATTATATATCTGCCTGATTCTGACATAACTGAAAATAAGGCATTCTTAGAGGACCACTGGCGAGACTCTGATTGTGGTCTGCCCATAGTTCCCAGCACTTCCTCTAAGCAAAACTCACAAAGTATTATGCTAAAAGACATTTAGATTATTTTTTTTCTGGATGTTTGTGAATTCAGAGCTCATATATATATACTCCGTGCATCTACACAAGTAGATGGAGTTGAAGCTAGAAGTATGGGAAAATACATTTCCATTATTTTAATGAGCTTACCAGCTTCTGAGAATTTTTTTTTTCCCACTGGGGAATCAGTAATAAAATTAGGTATGCTCATAGTCATTCTTAGGTTTTTGAACCAACACAAAACAATGACCATATAAGGAAAGGATATTAGACAAGGAAAAGTTAATATTGTATACATCCTGCAGGGTAGCAGTTATCTGAATTGTAGCCAGGCAATCTGCGTTTCATTTATACAATCGTAAGTAATAATTTTATATCATAGCACAAAGCTTTAGTTTGGCAAATATGAGTCATAATTAAGATTACATAATTTCCTTAATAAATGAGGACACCATCAGAAGAAGAATATTCAAATGCTAGTTCTTAAAGAAGAAACACCTTGCAAAATGCATGAAATATTTAACACTGTTCAATATCCATTTATAAAAGAAGTTAAATTGCATATTTCAATATATTTTACATTTGAATCTTAATATATAACAAATGTACCTGAAATCCAGTTGGACCAGGAGGGCCTTGTTCTCCTCTCTCTCCTGCAGGACCCTAAAGAAGCCAACAAAATAAATCCAACTTTTAGTGTGACTTATAGTGAACACTCATTGTGGTTGAAATTAAACAATGATTAAAATCATGTAGGTCATTCAATGCTCGTTCAATATACTTCCTATTTCAATAGGTTTTGCATCTTTTAAAGTCATCTTGCATGCATTGATTCATACTCACAAGAGGACCAACAGGACCAGCAGGGCCAACTTCACCATCTTTACCAGGAGCTCCCTTATAATTAAAGAAGAAAAAAAATAAGAACATATACATGTGATAACACTAAAAGCTTAAACAATTTATAACAATATTGCTTACTCTTTGTCCTGGCACACCATTATTGCCTTGTTCGCCTGGTTTTCCAGGGTCTCCCTATTGAAAATACAATTATTTTAATATTGCATTGGAATAGAAAAATAATATGAAAAATTGAAGTTTAATGAATTCATTTTATCCATACACTGTTGCCTTTTGGACCAGCTGGGCCCATGGTACCAGTTTCACCACGTATTCCAATTGGACCAGGAGGCCCTGTACGACCATCTTCTCCTGGAGCACCCTAAAAAATAAATATGAAGAGCTTAATCTATTTCCTGCACATTTTAACAAACAGATCACCATCATGCATTTAGGCTAAATTTCACAATAAATATTTCATATGAAATGCAGAGATAGAAATAAATGGCCTTTAACTACAGATTGTAGAGCCAATTAATGAACGACTGTAGATGACATGTACGCTCTATATTGCTCATAGACCTTTGACAGTGATTCCTCAATCCACAAGTGTGCAAGTGTATATCCACACAGCTTTGGGAATTACAAGTTTTGCTGTCATTTCGTGTTAGGGGTTAGAGTGTTTTTCAAAGATTCTCTGAGTGGGATTGCGTGACATCTTTCTATTGATCCATGAACCCATAACAATAATTGCAGGTACCTAATTCTGTTAAAATGTAAACCAATGCAACCACAGAAACACCTGTTCACTGACACTTTAATTTTACCTAACTTAACATGTAAGATATGGTTTGCTAATGCTAGTGAAAGTAACCCGTACACTGAGCTCCCAGTAATTTATCAACAAGGATCTATCAGTAATCCTAATGAGTACCTTATTACACTGAATTCAATTGAGACAGTTTCAACCACTCTCTGGTTGACAGTGAGAAAAACTCTGTGACTCAGGTAAAAGGTCAATGCATATTTTTACCTTAACGGGATGGGATCGACAAATTGAAATAACATACTTTTACATATTTTGGGAATATTTGGGTTTAGTAATCAACAGAAAAATATTATAATTATTATTATACAAGCAAACAAGCAATATTCTTGCAGACAAGCAACCAATATTCTTTGCATTTAACATTGCTCTGCAGAACACAAAACATGACGTATGAGACTTGACAAATTCTACATTCGTAATTACCACTGCAAAGAGCACTTACTAAAGGTCCTGGTTTTCCTTCTGGCCCCTGAACTCCAGGATTCCCAGTCAAACCCTAAAGACATAATTCATGAAATAAATACATTAGATGTGTGTTGTTATATATTGGCATCATTCTTGAATACACAAAGTAAATATAATGAAGATATATTTGTACAGGGGCAAATTTTTACTTTATATAACCTGGACAAGTAATATCATTATCTAGAGTCAGACTAGACAATCTAAAGCTCTTCAGCTACAGCTGGACTTCAACATGACTTTCTCAGCTCATTTAACCTATAGATTGTAAGAGTAGTAGTCCACTATGTACCAGTACCTCATGTTGATCATATTGAGGTGGTGTCTAATGATCACAGACATTCTTAAGCAAAGAAAGCTGTATAGTTACAGATTCACTGTCTTAACAGCCACAAGACTGTAACAAGGAGATATACATTGCAAAGAACAGTTGATAGGTCAAGCAAACAAGCCTTGTGGTGGAAATATCATTACAAGAGAATTTGTTGCCTAACCAATGAATTGGGAAACTTATGTCATAGCCATCCCATGACATCAAGAAGGTGAGTTAAATGTTCTCATGTAAGTACCCACAAAACAGTTAAAGGGCGAACTGACGCTTTTCTGGAATTTGCACCATTAAATAAAACATTTAAATTCTAATGAAATATTTTTAGCTAATAAATGTTTTTATATGAACTTTTCAATTTTCTTTAAAATGTATTTTATAAATGTATTCGATAACATCATCATAAAAAAAAAACATGCTACTCACTCTGGCACCTGGAAGACCAGGTTCCCCAAGACGTCCAGGATCACCATTAGCTCCTTTAGGACCCGAAGTCCCTGCAACACCTCGTTCACCTTGAGATCCCTACAATGTCACAAGTTAAAAGACAGTGTAAATATTCAGTATGAAGAACACTGTGCAAAAATCCTCTTAAGAGATAGCATTCAAGTTGAGTCTGTGCATCCTTTTTTCACAAAAGGAATTGAAGAACATTTCAAAGACATTAAAGAGAATATATTGCTGTTTGAAAGGAATCATTAGTCACCTTTGATCCTGGTAAACCATCAGATCCAGGAAAACCACGATTGCCAGGAACACCCTAGAAAGAACACAATATCAACAACAAATAGAAAAGGTAAGAGACTGCATCATGATAAGCTAAATAACTAATAAATTAACTTTAACTGGTGGTGTCAAGGAGATTGGAAGTTTGAAGTTTATTAAACATTTACCAAACTGGTGAACACAAATTATAATTTCAATTAAACATCTCTCGATTTTGGTTTTGTTTTAACAAAAGCAAAAAAAAATTAAAGTTATATATTTAAATTGATAAATCTTCCTTGTCCAACCAGAACTCCCACTGCCTATGACAAGATGTAAAGAAGTACTTAATTGTAGTGGAAATCAAAATGACAATATGAAGACTTCCATTATGGTTTTTAAATGATACATTTAAGCTTTAAAAACCATACTGAGTTAGGCATAAATCCAACACTGTTTTCTAAGGCATTTTATTTAAATTTGTCCTCTGATTTTAAGAGAATCACTTTGAAACCACAAACACAATGAAACATCAGTTTAATTACAAAAGGAACTGTCAAATAGTTCAAGTATAGCTGTAAGAGCCAATTAAGATAAGCCAATATAAAAAGTTTAGAGAGCGTGCACTTGTTGGCCAAAAACATGAGTCATTAGTTATGGCTTGTCTCTTTGTTCATATGAATGTTTATTCTCCCAAAACATTCTCCCTAACAAACACAACTGATTTATTTCTCCATAGATTAAAAAATAAAACAGCATAACACTGGCCATCTATGACACAAACATGCTGGAGGAGAACCATTGCAATCTTCACATTCAAAAACACCATAAATTCTGATGCTACCAGCAGTCATATTTGATATTACACTCTCATGTTTTTAATTTAATAATTATAATTTCACCACAGTATGCCAATGTTTGTCTCAAATATAATTCTGTACTCTTTTTCGCTAAACTTATTTCATATGTCATGTTAAGAGTTATCTTACCCTTTCTCCAACTTGTCCAGGAGGACCTACTGATCCAGGGTCTCCTCGCGGTCCTCTTTTTCCCTCTTCACCAAGTGGACCAATTGCGCCTTGAGGACCATGAGGACCCTGTTCAAAATGTATGTTTGCTGTATTATTTGAACAAGGTTCGCTGTGTTATACCATGGTGTGTTACTATTTTAAAATTACACAGATCCATATTACATTGGTAATAGGTAGGTAATTAATGCTGACATTCCTCCTCTTGCTATTTTCTTGCCAAACAGCACTTGTTTGGATTTTTCTTTGTAGACATCTAGATTAAATGTGCCGCAACTGACATGGTCAAACGTAATGAAAATGAAGTGCGGACATAATACAGAGCTGAAAATATAATACGTTGAGAACTAAATGTTCAACTTGTTTATGTATGTATATTTACCAGTTACAGTTTGAGTACTATAGGGATATAAAGATGATAAACAAACCTACATATAACAATGTATTACTGGCAGCCCCAATCTGCTTTAAAATGCACACTTCTTTGGAGAAATACCGACACACCAAATGTATAACGTTATGGTTATTTACCAGTAACCTTTGAATTACAGAGGGTGCTTAAGTCTTTGACAAATCAGTAGTGTTTAAATATAAACTTATATAAGAATGGCACACTTTCATCACATACATATATAAATGTAATGAGGGTAGCATATTATGCATTTTAGAGAAGTAAAATGCAAATAATTTGAACTTCATGGAAAGTAAACTGAAAAAAACAGTAATCATAGGTGGCTTGTGGGGATTTAATTCAATCATAAGAAACTGAAACGCAAATCACAATGCACAAAATGCACAGGTAAAATAAAATTCATGGCAGACTCTATAAAATGAACAATGGAGAAATATGAATAAGAATGTCCGAGATCCATTCTCTAAATGTTCTTTTTTACATAACATTATGTGCAAGTATTACTGTTAATTGAATTTCACTATTATAATGCAAAATACATATATGGCCATCACCAGAAGTACACAAATACAAAATATATCTTATACAATATCAAAAAGGACCACATAGTCACCTGTTTTGGGGAGTACATGACAATGGTCCAATTTAGCTTCACATATATATACCTAGCATTACCATTAAGGTTTGATAAACAGGTCTACGTTGTAGATCTATTATAATTAAGGTATCACTTACAGGTTCTCCTTTGGGACCAGCTTCTCCTTTGAATCCAGGAACTCCGGGATCACCCTGAAAAAACAAAAAAACATAATATTTATCCGAATTGTTATTACAGGACAAGATAAAAGTAGATTGAAGAAAACCGTATATATGATTTACTTCTTATGTCAGTTGGTATGCACAAGCAACTACAATGTCCATCATAGATGAATGGATTTAGCATGAGCACTTTGTAACTATGGAACATGCTGTTAAATTTGTTTTAATCTCCAGGAAAAAGCTATAAATCTTATTGGCCAAAAATTAGGACTCATGTGGAAAGAGGAAAGAAACAGTCACAAAATCATGTATGTAGAGATAACTAAGTGAATTTTTGTAATTAGATAGTTTTTGGTTTGTTTGTTTTTTATTTTATATTATTTGTTTTATCTGTGTATCTGTTTTCTCTCTGGCCCAATTATACCTAGATTTTAGTTTATCACTTTACATCAGACTGGTCAGATAACTATTGAAACTTTGGCCTTAGTTTAGTAAAAGTTATAAACATATATATATACACGTTTTAAAAATTTCTGTAGTATTATGGAGTGCATGAGCTCACAGCCCTGAAATTAAAGTGTCCCTCTGTGTCCATTTGAAATGTTGGGAGGTACGTGCATGCTAGTACTGAGCTTGTAAATCTGCCTGGTAACAGCCACTGTCATCACTTTATTGGTATGCTGGGAGTACAGTACAGAGGTATGTTTAGGCAGGGATAGTGGGTTTCTGTAAATAAGAATGGGTCCATAGTGGCCTTGCCATTTATATCAAAAGGTTGCATCATAAAATAATGCATGGACTGAAACATTCATACATCAGATAGTAGATTATAGTAGGTTCACAACTGAAAAAAAGAGTTTCACATGATAGTAAAGTTCGACCACTCTTAGTCTAAGGCACATACAACAAGCCAGATTTCAATTTTTTTCTCATCCGAAATGTATAGTAAAATTCTAAAATAAGGTTTTACAAATCTGAAAAGTCATCCTGTCTCTAAAAGCCAACCAACGGTAACTTATTGTAGACAGTCATAGCAAATGCTGCACTATAGTAAACACTACATATATGGAAATTAAACTGTAGGCTATTAATTTATCACTATACTTGTATGCAATATTATAATTACCGCTGATCCTCTGATACCCGTTAGTCCAGTACTTCCTTGAGGTCCAGGAGATCCTGGTGGTCCTGAAAGTCCAGGTGCTCCTGCAATACCTGGTACCCCCTAAAACAGAATTACCATTACAATGCAATAAAAATACGTATAAATAATAGAAAAATGTAATGAGATAATTATGTTGTAACTTACAGTTGGTCCTTTAGCACCACCAGATCCATCTGTCCCTGCCGCACCCTAAACAAAAGTAGGCAAATGCAATTTTAAGCTACAAGAAAGTTAACAATATTAACTTAATTTCATTGGAACAAACTACCATCTATGTCATTCAATTAACAGCCTGAGGATGCACTTTTAAGCTTTTATTCATTTTTTAGTTATGCCACGCCTAAAATACTTGTTCGATGTAAGGGGAAAGGTAGGGAATAATTATACTGTACTCTTATTGCATTATTTCCCATAATAGCAGGACAGTGCAAATGGTATTGTCAGTAAATAGTAAACTGTGGGCACTGTAACCCATCAAGGGATGATACATACCTGAAGACCTTGTGATCCAGCAGGTCCTTGCGATCCAGTGTCTCCTCTTGGTCCTTGAGGACCTTCAGGTCCACGTGCACCTGTGGGGCCGGCTTCACCCTAAAATTATATTAAAGAAAAAATATTACTGCCATGAGTTCATAAACATCTTTATGTGGACATGTATGTTAACATGTATATACCAAAAGTGTAACTGTATCTCAACATGAAATTAAGTCATGGTCATTCTATTAGAAAGTGATGAGTATTGGTACGTGCAACAGTTTGCTTCTTAGATTTTATCACAAAATAAAAAAGTAAATATTGTAATATATTGTGATGGTCTCATGATATAAACCATATAAACCTGATCATGAAATAAATACGTTGTATTTCCCCATATTGCCAATTGTATGTGATTTAAAGTGAATTTACATTTGTATGCCACAATAGCCAATCCTAAAGCAGCTGACATTTTCCAAATCAGCTATATGGAAATTCACACTTTAGTGAATAACCCAAATGCTTTCACATAATGTACATTTGACAATACTGCACAATATTCACCCAGATTCAAGGAAACACCAAGGAAAAGTCTACTGCAGAACTTAACAACTTTTTACAATGGAGCAAACTTTACACCTGCAACTGTCACTTTTCATATGAAGTAGTTGTGGTGACAGTAAGGTAAACATGTTGTTCTGTTATTTTTTTTTATTATTATTATTATTACAATGAGATGTGTCTTCATGTTGTTGTTGTTGTTGTACACTCCATGTGAATCAATAGAAAGGATGATCTATGGGTGTGTGGACCAATATTAATAAATAGCTAGTGCTTTTGCTTTTTCAGTCCATTAATAACCCACAGCTAATGAGAAGAGAGTGGAATGAGGATCATGCCTAGTGAGGTTTCCAGGGCTCTTTTCTGGGCTCCTTACTACTGCACATGGTGTGAAAGCAGTGAGGTAGATGACTTCCCAATTTAAGAGGGGTGCCTGGGGTCACATTTGTATGTCCATTTAATCTGTGTTATGTCCATGTTCATGTTGGAAAGGTTTATTTGGGAGTTTTTGTTTCACTATATATGAAGAGAAATTTACAATATGATATGTTTTTCATTAATCTTTAAAGTAAATCATTAGCATGCTTCATCAAATGCAATATGTATTTATACCAATAACTATTAAAACTGAAATAAATACAACTCTTTAATTCCAAATTACCAAAAACAAACAGATAAATAACATTTTCATATACAAAAATACTAAACTAAGTAAAAATAGCAAGGAAAATCACAGTAAGATACCATATTTTTAAGACACACTATAAAGTTGGATTTAAAAAAAAACATGCATTTTAGTTAACTTTACAGTTTACAGTTAACTATGCTTGAAAGGTTTAACATAATGATTTTAATAGGTATGTTATACACTATTGAATATGGATAGGCTGCATTTTTAATTTTAATTATAATTTTGTTATTTCTCCCTTGCCATATCAAAGCAAAAAATATCACAATGACAAAGATTGCATTGACTCTATGATCTTGCGCAGATTAGTCAACTTCTGGAACAAAGACCTAATTTGGCAGAGTTCCCAAAAAATATAAGAAGAGGGAACAGCAAATGCTACCCAGGAGACCCAGGGGAGGTGTAATTTTCCACCCATTGAAATATCCCACCAATTCTCACAAGACTTATTATTTTCCCAAACATTTTAAAATGACCATTACATTTTATGAAATTAGACATTGTCTTCTCCATAAAGCTATAGTTCATCTAACATTATTTTGCAAAGCCTGGTATGCATGTTTCAAGCTTTCCATATCAATAATTAAAATACTGTTAATATAGATTTATAAAAAAAAAAAGCAAAAGGCACTAGTGATGTGTTATTCAGCTCTTATATGAGTTATATTGTTTAATAAAACAAATCTTTACGTATTGAGTGCTTCCTAACTCAAGCACTCTTTAATTATAAAGTTATGCAATGCAAACAAAATGAACGCAGAAACTAAAATGACAATTATGAGGGTGGATCTATATTCATTATCACAATATTCTCACAATTACAGTATTTTTTTTTTTCAAGTTCAAAAGGTTTTACAAAATATTTTGTTCCAAGTAACAAATAGAAGTCATCCATGGAGTATTTTAATGTTTTCCCATTCCGGGTGCCAAAAATCTTCTCTTCCAGTTGTTTGAAAAACTGTTGGGATTTTCGAAAGCCAAACTTGCATGAGAAACGTACTAATTACACACTATTTAAAGTAATGAAATCCACTATTGTTTAATTCTGTCAGAGATGCATTATCCTGAGGCATATAAATACAAGGCTTTTGCCAGTTGTAAAGTTGCAGCTGCAGCTGTCTTCAAGATGGTATGTAAGTAGCACCTGTGGACTTCAACTAACTAAACACAAGGAGAGCTATATTGACAAGGTAGTCTCCTATGTCTCTAGACAATTCTTAGACTAACACTGCGCTCTCTTACACATTCAGTGTATGTATGTTGGCCAGATCCATTATTTTTTACTAAATCCATAGCACATCTACATGAGGGGCAGTACATAAACAGGACGTGTAGGATTTCTACATTGAAGGTGGAAAATCTACTGTGAAGAAGAACTGAGAAGCTGGTCAAAAATCCAAGTTACAAAACTGAAATGATTTTAATTGTCAAGATCACTTATTTTGGCTCAAATTTCCAGTTCCTTTGTCAGTTCCCCACAATTCCCAGTTTAGCAAAGAAAATCCCTTGTGAAAAGATCCTAGTATACCATGGGTATGTGATATATGCTCTCAACAAGCTATTTTAATGTGAAGTTTAAGATATCAGTAGCTTAAACTTGACATTCATGACTTGAAAATAGAAAAAAAAACAACTCTGTGTAAGTCAGGTCCAAGTCAACTTCCTTTAACCCCTTAAGGACACATGTCTGACACGTCATGATTCCCTTTTATTCAAGAAGTTTGGTCCTTAAGGGGTTAAATGCCTTAAATGTATATCAAGTTCGTATATGTAAATCAAATTTTTTTTAACTCTTCCAAAATAGGTATTGTCTGGTAGCTGCAATAATTGATTAACACATCATTAATGAATAGATGACTTGAAGATTTTGCAGTCTGTTGTTTTTCCTGTAGACCAAGATTGATGGGAATCCATATCTAACTATTTATTGATACAGATAGGGTATGTTTTGAATAGAGAGGGTATGTGTTACACAAGTTACAATAAGATAAAAAAATGTTGAACAGAAATTAGAAATATGAATATTACCTTCATGCCAGGAGAACCAGGAAAACCAGGGGAACCACTTAAGCCAATAGGACCCTGTTGAGGAACACAAAAACATCAGTGTATTTTAATTATGTATTTTATGGTAGATGAAGTGTTGGGTATATTTTGCTTTGTGATTCAGAAGAACATCTAAATCTGTTTTTTGGTTAGTCATTTGGTGTTTGTATTTGTCAAAGTAAAAATAGAGCAAAGTGGTAACTGTGTAGCAACTATCAATGGAAGCCATGGGAACATTTGTCTTGGGGTTGCACTGATTGGTTGGCTTTGCGGACATAGTAAAATGACTTAATAGTACTTTATTCTTCAATCCCCCAGGCAAAAAACGACTGTGTGTTTTTTTTCTTGTTGCTGCATAGTTTTTATTTTGCAATGCTTTTTTTTTCTTGGTGGTCTGTTTGATTTTGTTATACTAGTAGAGGTTTGTTTTCTTTTGCCCAACATAAGTTCTTCACACAAGACTCCAGCAGGTGAGCATTAAATCAATAGTTTTTTTTATCAGTTGTGGGACTTTATTTTAGGGCCAATACTTTGGGATGAGACTTGATGGGTAATGTGATTTGGGCACACTAGCTACCTATCAAGTGGAATTCATTTTTAACTTTTGGGGAGCAGCAATCCAGCATCCCCTGATTCTAATTAGGAGAGCAATGGGTTAGTTTCATTTTAGAATTAGGGGCAGAGAAAATTGATTTCTTCTGACCATATAGGTAAAAGGACTTGAAGACTGGTCATACATTGATCTAGTTATTATAGCTTGATGGTTTTGGGATGACTAGCCTCATTATAATATCACCATCCATCTCACTGGACAGGAGGTGGAGGAAATGGCAGGGGCTTTTTATCCATCTCCATTTTGACATTTTACTTCCTATTGTTACCCCACAAAGGGTTGTCAGGTCCCCTACCTTAAACCCTGTTCTCTCCAATACACTCCTATACATGAGAGGGAAGTAGAAGAAGATGATCACCATTTTATTTTTTTAAACTCCACTCACCATGTAGCAGTTGGTGGTTTGAGAGCCATTGGGTGGACTACTGCCTGATTTTCTTCTCACATGTCATCAACAATACAATAAATATAGTTTATTTTAAAAAAATTATACAAAAATAATTATGGAAAGTGCTTTTTAGCGTTATTACTTCCTTTACATGTATGAGCTAGAGTTCTTGTCTAGTCCCTAAAAAGGAATTTATGAGCACTTTTTGAATTGTAATTGTTTTTCTACACAGAAACAATTCTGCAAAATCATAGTAACTTTATCCTCAAAGGTTACAAAGTTTAACTCACTATTGGTCCAGCCAGTCCGACAAGTCCATTTGCACCACGTTGGCCCTGCAATGAAAAATGAAACAATTGAATCAAAATATGCATTCAATTTAATGATTTAGAGTTGCTAGTAACATCATCATGTGATTTAGAATTTATATTCTCAAGACATGGATTTTATGTTTGTTACAATAAACAAAATGTCATGAATTTTCTTTCACTGCAGGTGGGATAGCAAGTGGGACTGTTGCTATGCACCGTGAGACAGTATTTCTAGGGTATATCTTGTGGGCACAGTGGGCTGATGGTATACTTGCTGTGCAAAATTGATTCTCTGGCCAACAAAGCAGTCAAAAGCAAGGCAATATTGTTCAGGCCACTGGAAATCAACATGTTGCTGCTAATTTTGATATAGCATACTTGCTAGTATGCAGACAGGACTGGGCAGATGGGCGGTATTAAATGGAGGGATGTTTTTTAGACATGTGCAATTAATTGCATTGCGAATTGACCTTCATCAGAATTCTTAAGAATTTGGAAATTTGAAAGCTTCTGAATTTCAGGATTCTTCAAAATGTAAATGAACTGAAAATGAATACATTTGAAATAAATCTAAACAAAATATTTCAGATCCATTAGTATTCATAAGAAAAGTAATTTAGACATGTATCTAGTAAGCAACTTAAACCTCAAAATTAGGAGAAGGACTTTTTTTTTCCTAAAGGAACACTATTGTGTTAGGGACACAAACCTGTTAGTCTGTGACACAGCCACTAGAGGTGTACTTAACCTCAGAAATTGCAATATGTTACCTTATACAGTTAACAAAGAGTGGCACTGTGCCCATACCACTTCAATTAGATGAAGTGGTTTCGGAGCCTTAGTGTCCCTTAAATTGTGCTTTTTTAAGATGTTTAGTAGATAGTACCTAATTTAGTATCTTTACTTACACAGGACTGACATAATTAAGGGTACCAAATAGACTAATCTGCTAAATAACTGAACGAGCAAATTGAAGAAAGAGGGCTTCTCTTATTTTTCTTTTTTTTTTTTTGCTGTTTAGTAGATATCCCCTAATTTGGTATCCTTAAGTGGGATTGTCACAAATAAGGCTACCAAATTAGGGAATTATCTACTAAGCAACTGAAAAAGCAAAATAATGAAACCGGACTAATTTTGGTATTTCAGCTTTGCAGATATCTCCCTAATTTGGCAACCTATCCTTAAGTGGGGCTGCTTTATTTAAGGATACCAAACTAGAGCAGTGTTTATCAGATAGCTATATTATATGGTATCATTAGACATGGCAACCCATTGAACCAAACAAGGGAGTTAAATACTAAACAGCCAAAATAGCAAAAATAAGAAAAACTACTTTTTCCTAAATATGCTTTTTCAGTTGCTTAGTAGATAATTCCCTCATTTGGTAATCAAGCATAAGTATACCAAATTAGGGAGCTGTCTACTAAACAGGTGAAGGAAAAATAAAATAACGTTTTTTTTCTTACATTTGCTCTTTCAGTTGCTTAGTTGATAAATCACTAATTTGGTACCCTCGATTATGAGATTCCCACTCAAGTATACCAAATTAGGAAGTTATCTTCTAAAAAGCTGAAAGATCAACATTAAGTAATATACCTTTTTTTAATAATTTTGATTGTATAGCTGTGTTTAGTAGACAGCTCCTTAATTTGGTACCCTTATGTAGGATTATCATATTTAAGAATTCCAAATTGGGGAGATACTTGCTAAACAGTACCTTCATTTTGTATCCTTTTGAATAATAGGATTAAGAGTAATTGAATTTCAGAAAAAAACACAATGAAACTAAAAATTTTATTGGCCCTGCACATCTCTACAATGTATTATCACAGTAACAAATAAACTGCCATTCATTTAACACAGTCCATGTGCCTAGTCCTATCTGTATATCATAGAGGAATTTGGTCGTTTTGGAGAGTGTCTGCATACTACTATGGAGGAATTTGATTAATCTGCAATTTTGGTCATACTGGAACACTAGGAGAGAATTGTTTAAATTTAAGTGTTTTCTTGATGAGGCACAGCGAGTTCACTGGTAAAGGAAGTTATTAAGAACAAAGTTGTATGTGGCACATCTGCAGTAATAAAGGCAGTCATCAGCAATTCTACACAGCAAAGGGCATACGAAATGAACATGTGGCTAGCATTTTGTAAACCATGGCACACTGGATGGGTACCATTTCTCATGAAACTGATACTCTGGAAAACAATTCTATCATTTTCTGACATCTCTGAGCTGTAGGAAATTGAGTTGAGCTTTACTGAACATTCGCTTTCAGGAAGATTCCAAGGGTGGCATCTTTACTTTTCCTGAAAAGGCCGTGTCAGTTGCATAAGAAAAGAACGTGTAGGCACTTTTATTCCGTGACACACAGCAAATGATACTATTTGGGCAGGAAGAAGCATGCAACCAGTCTTTGCACCATTTTTCTGTATTTTATAAGTTTTGCTGTGGACTCAACAACTCAATAATATATATTTGTCATCTGCCAATAATGCAACAGAGACATAAAAGCACGGTAGACAAAGTAAATCAGTTCACTTAATGATGAAATCAAACATCAGAATGTTGAAGTAAAATTATCTCAGTGACTTTGACTGTGGAATGAGTGTTGGTGCCAGACATGTTTCTCTAAGTATCTCTGAAACTGCTACTTGATGCAGCATACAGATGGTAGGGTTGTGATATTAAATTGATTAATTCTGCCTTGGGTCAGCAGTTTAAAATACTGGTAGTGGGGGTGCTATGGTTTGGGGAACATATTCATGTCACACATGTGGCACCTTAGTACCAACTGAGCATCACAGTCTATGTTACAGTCTAAGTATTGTTTTTAAAATATGCATGACATTATGGGTACAGTCAAGCCATCTATTTCAGGATAACACTCCATGTCACAAAGCATGTGTCATCTTAAAGTGGTTCCACAAACATGGCAATGAGTTCAGTTGACTCCAATGGCCTTCAGAGTCACCATACTTTAATCCCACTGAGATCATTTGGGATGTGGTGGAACAGGAAATTTGCAAGATGAATGTGCAGCCAAAATTTCTACAGCAACAAATGAACTAAATCATATGAATTTAGACCAGAAAGTAATATACCTAGCAGCACCATTTTGAATCTAACCATAAAGAGTTCAGCCTGTATGGGACAAAGGTAAATCCTACCCAGAACTAAAGTGAAAGTATAACAGTCATGGACCATACATACTTTTGGTTTATCACTCTATGATGTTCCTGCTGTTCTACCTTTCTACATACTTATTCAAACTATCTCAGTGTGCTCTTTTTACTGTAAGGCATTACTGGCCCTTACTGGAACAACAAACTGCTTTGATCATGATAATGGAATGATTTCTAGAGACTTCTGGAAAAGATGTATAGATAATGTTTTACATGCCAAATGTTCATTCACAAGAACATTGCAAAGCATGGTTATCTTTCAACCTTTTTAATAATGCATGATAAGTACGTTAGAGACTACCTCTCTGTCACTCAAGTTGTAACCATTTAATCTTATCACAACGTTTTTTTCTGGTTTACAGCATAGGCATAGCAAAATATCTAGTCTCTTCACATCAGATGGCTTGCTCTGTTTTGTCTTGTAAGCAGATTGGCAGAGTATAAATAAGCAAACTCAATGATATTAGGGACACTGTTCTATTGGATTCTAATAGGGGAGGTTTTAGACAAACAGATGGTTTTACTTACAGGTGTTCCCTGGGGTCCAATTCTTCCCCTCTCTCCAGGCATTCCTCTGGGTCCCTTTAGATCACAAAAAAATGATGGAACAGTTGCTCTATGCATCACAAGAAATTTCAACATGCAATATTTTTTTACATTTTCCGGGTTATTCACTAGTGAATTCAAAAAGAATTTAAAATTTAAGGCAAGAGTAGCCAAACTGAAAGCACAGCTGACTTAACCCCTTAAGGACCAAACTTCTGGAATAAAAGGGAATCATGACATGTCACACATGTCATGTGTCCTTAATGGGTTAAAGGGACACTCTAGGCACCCAGACCACTTCTGCCCATTGGAGTGGTCTGGGTGCCAACTCCCACCACCCTTAACCATGCAAGTGTAATTATTGCAGTTTTTATAAACTGCAATAACTACCTTGCAGGGTTAAGTCCTCCTCTAGTGGCTGTCCATCAGACAGCCACTAGAGGGACTTCCATGTTCTTAGAATACAATGCATGAGGACCTCCAGCGTTGCCGGAATCCCCATAGGAAAGCATTGAATAATGCTTTCCTATGGGGATGTCTTATGTGTGCACGCCTGTGCATTAGGTCTCTCCCCGGGTTTTAACCCCTTCAGCAACATGGGATGGGGGTGGGAGGGAGAGGGGCACTGCAGGGTCCCTTTTAAGGATGTATCCAGTTTAGGTATTTTAATCTTAAATTTGAATTCACCTTGAAATCTCCCCTTGCATATCCTGTTTATAGCACGCAAGTAAAATCAAAGTAAAGTAAATAACCCTGCTACTTTCCCATCATGCATTATATATCTATACAAAACCACCCATAGTTAATTCAGTTAATAAGTGTGTATACATATATTTATGCATTTAAGCCATCTAGAAAAAGGTTAAAGTATGTTAATTTAAACATTTAAAAGTGTTATGTTTATTGTTCTTGGAAACTGGTCTGAAACAAGAAAACACTATGGCAGACAAGTGGGACGTCTGGGTAGGAGTAATAGAGAAAGTGTAGAAACGTTTAAATTAAGAAATGATTTAGCAAGTTGATATTAGCTGAGCTTTGACTTTTGTTAGGTTTCTTATTAATTTAAGTTTTTCCATTAAATGGGGATCCGAGCACTGTAACCATTACAGCCAGCTGTAGTGGTAAGGATGCAATGTTTGCCCTAGCGACATCACACAGTAACCTGTAAAACAGCTTTAGCACTATTTGACACAAAACGAATTCCAGGCAAATTTCTTCATATTTATATTCAAGTTGAAGCATCCAAACTAATAATACATCTAATATTCTGTGTATTTCCTATCTTCAGGATGTAATATAAAGCTGACTTTGGCGGTATAATGCACTTACAGAAGGGCCAGATAAACCCATTGGACCTGTAGGACCAGATTCTCCCTAAAAAAAAAAGAAAAGGGACATTTGTCATTTGTGTTACCTCATCACAAATATTAATTGAAGGAGGGATGAGTTTGTCACATTACCTTTGAACCAGCTGCTCCAAGTTCTCCTTTTGGGCCCTCTAAACCTTTGTGACCCTAAAAAAAAGAAAAGAGTTTTATTACATTTATTGTTGACAAAGTTTCCAAAACAATTAGCTAATGTTTTGATGAAACTTGGTGGTAGCACAAATAAAATTGAAGCTGTGTTTAAGATTTAGAATTTTTATACAAATAAAATGCCAGTAGGTCTAAAATATAAATGTATAAAACAAAAGTCAAAAAAGATAATTTGTATGAGTTTTAAAGATATATAGGTGCAATACAAATACATTTAAATTTAAAGCAAACATACAGAACTTAGCATTGGCATCTTATCATTATTTTAAATGGTTCTATCATCAGAAAAGGTCTTGTCTCTATTGAATACTATGTATGTACAAGAAATTGTTCAGCAAGTGGAATGATAGACGTTAAAAAGCTAAAATCATGAAATTATAGATTCTTATTGGCTACTGAGTTACAAGCAAAGCTTTAATGTCATTCAAAGATCATCACACAGAGATACCTTTATACCACACATATATACTCAAACATGGATAGATGGATAAAGTGTATCTACTGGGAATACCATTTAAACTTAGTTGTGTGGAACAAAAATGGCTAAAATAAGTAATAATTCAAAAATTCTTAAAGTAGAATGTTTAACCTGTTGAAATCAATAAGCGTGCTTTCCTCTCTTGCTTTCCTCTCAATGCTCTCAAGTTAGAAAGGGACATCCCCAATTTGTGGCACCTGTCCTGCTGTCATAGGTTAGCTCTCTAGTGGTTCACATCTGGAAACACCAGGGAAATGTCTCCAATCAGTGCAGCTGCACACTCGCATGGGTAGCTATAAGGGAGGCCTACCAGACAAGCTGTCAATAAGCCGGCCATGCTTTCACAGAAGGCTTGCAGGCCCTTTTCAGGCAGACCCACTGTCATCGTCCCTCCTGGCCCACTCACCTTCTTGTCCAGCGTTAATATTTCTCATTGGTATTATGCAGGCAATTTTGTACTTTTTTCAGATTTAGTGGACAGGTAAAAATAAATATTCATGTATCTGTTTATAGTGATAGTAATTATGTACAGATCACTAATTGTGCACAAATCTTGAATAACCTAACAGCAAAATAGATCACTTTCCATTTTCTGAATCTAATTAATCTGGAAGAATGAAATGAATCTATATAGAGACATAGCGTTACATCTAAAATATTAAACCATATATTAAGAAAAATATTATCAAATCTGGTATTAATTATCATTCTAAAGTAGGCAATTCTGAAATAACAAAAAGAAAAGTCGCCTTTAACCCCTTAATGACACAACTTCTGGAATAAAAGGGAATCATGACGGAATATATCCGTCGTCTGTCCTTAAGGGGTTAAAAAAATGCATGCATTTAATCAAGAATATGCAAGAAAGAGTGTTTTGAGCCAGTGTTTACTTACTCTATGTCCTTTAAGACCTGGCATTCCAGGCGCTCCAGGGAATCCTCTAGCTCCCTAAACAAAAAAGAAATAAAGATTGAATAAGCTATTCTGGAACATATATTGTTTTTATTTATTGCACATAATGCAAGTTCTGATAACCGCTCACAAACACGCATGATTGGAAGAACCTATGTTATGTATTGGTGCCTTCATTTATCAATGTATTATTTCTTTTATAGTTCCATTATAAAAAAAAAAAAAGATCTACAAGGCGGTTTAAGTGAAGCAGTCACCATGGAAACCTTTGAAAATGGTCCTGCAGATTGTTCCACTTTAAGAACATTGCCAAAGAAATGATGTGTAGTCTTTTCAATAAATACTAATAAGCTGCAGACTGAGAACTAAATTTGCAATATCTAGGCTAAAGCAGCGGAGTGGGATTAAATCTTAGATTTTCTTCCAGCTCAGCTATTTCAGCTTACATTTTGCAAGCATGTTCTATAGTCACCACAACTTATCATTTTGGGACTAGAATCTCATATACAGAAAAAGTAAAGCATCTAAACAAGGTCTGGGCAAATGGTAGGTATCCAAATGATGCAAAACTACAAATTACATGATGCTCTGCCAGCCTTTAGAATTGGAAAAGCATTAAGAAACTGCAGTTCTACAACATCCTTAGCCACCCCTGATCTAAGCTTTTCAAAATAGAACACTTAATAGAAACAGGGAATACATTGTGCATCTTTTCCTATAGAGGTGAAGATAAATAAAAGCATTAGCAACAGTAATTAAAGAAAAAAACAGCTATTGCTTTTAAACATAGATTGGAATTGAGTCATTTAATACTTACTACAGATCCGGGGAATCCTGTTTCACCTGGTTGACCAGCTCTTCCTGCTTCACCCTGAAAACATAATATTGTATAAATTTACTACAAATTAATATATTGCAATACACAGATATTTTACATCAACATAATGGTGTTATTTCCAATACTGTCTATTATTCCAAATGGTAAAGTCAAGTCAATAAATTAAAAGGTATCATTTTGACTTATAAAATAAAGAGTTGTGTACGTCTTTTCAGCTGGTATGAACCAATCAAATTCCTTTTAATTTCTGCCTGAAACAAGTCAATCTTCTCGGGATTTATCTGTGGAGTCTTATTCATTGATAAAGATTCCACAGTTAAATCCTGGATGGATCAATTAATCTGGACATAGATTAAAAGATGCTTCATTAGTTTGTACTGGCTGAAAATAATTTGTTCACAAGCCTAATAACATAAAGTAAACTCTTTGTTAAAACTAAACAGACCACGAGGTCTATTTCTTAAAATCAAGCTGTAATCAAAGACAAAAAATGAAGATAATATAAAAAAAAATTATAAATAAATAAAAAAAGTTTATAAAATGTATCTTACGTCTTCCCCTGGTTTTCCTGGTGGCCCTTCAGGACCTCGAGGACCAAATGCACCCTAAAAGTAATACAAAAAAAAAAAAAAAACACCATGTATGAATATGTTAAATGTATGAAACAAAGTCTGAAGTGAGCATTATCTAAATAAATGTAATATTAAATTAATATGAGCATGATTTTAAATAAATTAAGAATTCAAAAAATATTGCAAAATTATGTCATAATTTGTGCTTTCTTCATATATTGATACTCAGTCATAAAAAAGACACACGTGATTACCGTATATGGGATCCATTCTATAAACAGTACATTTAGTTCTTCCCCTTCCCTGTAGTAATGGTATAATCTTTACAGTGTCTTTTAAAGTTTGGAGGGAGAAACTGTCACTTTCAGGACTTTAAGAGAAATTAACTGGATGAAATATGTTGCTGACAGAGAATATAATTCCACTACAAGCTAGTAATTTTTCCTGGAGTATATATACAAGCAACTGGTGATATGCGGACAAACATTAATGCCTCTCAAAAATCAAGCAGCCAAACTTGATAAATGGCTAAGCTGAGCTTAATAAAAACCCAGATATATGTGCATCTAAAAAATTATTAACTTTAAAAAAAATTACAATAATTACAATAACTACAAAGAATATTACATAACCATTATCTCAACTTCACTTGCTGTTATTTTGTATGTATTTCCTTTAATGTCTAACCTTTAGTATGTAGAACACAAATTACAGCCACAGTCCAAATGGCATTAGTAGCATTAGTGTGTGACATTATCTCAAGCCACCACCTTTGTAACGCAGAGAGAGATTCCACTGCACAACAATACAAGGGACACACTTCACAAAAACTGCAGAGTGCACCTATGAAATGTCAGTTAAACCCAAAACCCAAGGGGATATATACAAAAAGATATGAGGTGAACAAACACCAAAGCTCTGGATGTTCACAACGTTGGAAAAGGGAAAATAAAATACAGAATATAGAAAAAGTTTTTTAATTATAATTACTTAAAACCTATCTGAGGGTATTAAGTGATTATAATTATGAGTATTTTATATATTCAGTATTTTTTTCCCCTCATGCCAACCTGTAAACATTCATCATTTGTGTGTTTGTTCACCTAATTTCTTCTTACATACTTTTCCCAAGTAATTCCAAAGAACAAGTTTACCTAATCCTGACTGACCACTGCCTCATGCTAATTGGCTGTTGGCCTCTTCTCCTCTACAGTGAGAGAAAAAAGTATTTGATCACCTGCCGATTTTGAACGTTTGCCCACTGACAAAGACGTGATCAGTCTATAATTTTAATGGTAGGTGTATTTTAGCAGTGAGGAACAGAATAGCAAAAAAATCCAGAAAAAAATGCATGTCAAAAAAGTTATAAATTGATTTGCATGTCAATGAGTGAAATACCGTAGGTATTTTACCCCTTCAACTTAGTACTTGGTGGTAATCACAGAGGTCAGACATTTCTTGTAGTTGGCCACCAGGTTTGCACACATCTCAGGAGGGATTTTGTCCCACTCCTCTTTGCAGATCCTCTCCAAGTCATTAAGGTTTTGAGGCCGACGTTTGGCAACTCAAACCTTCAGTTCCCTCCACAGATTTTCTATGGGCTTAAGGTCTGGAGACTGGCTAGGCCATTCCAGGTCCTTAATGTGCTTCTTATTGAGCCATATTCTCCTTTGTTGCCATTGTCATGATCATTTAAACTCCACAGTGCAAGATCTTCCATGGAGCACCAGACCGAGGGAGTCTGACAGTTATTTTGTGTTTCTTCCATTTGCGAATAATCGTACCAACTGTTGTCACCTTCTCACCAAGCTGCTTGGCATGGTCTTGTAGCCCATTCCAGCCTTGTTTAGGTCTACAACCTTGTCCCTGACATCCTTGGACGGCTCTTTGGTCTTGTCTATGTCTATGGTGGAGAGTTTGGAATCTGATTGATTGATTGCTTCTGTGGACAGGTGTCTTTTATACAGGTAACGAGCTGAGATTAAGAGCACTCCCTTTAAGAGAGTGCTCCTAATCACAGCTCATTACCTGTATAAAAGGCACATGGGAGCCAGAAATCTTGCTGATGGAAAGGGGATCAAATACTTTTTTCACTCATTGACATGTGTTTTTCTGGATTTTTTTGCTATTCTATCTCTTACTTTGAAAATACACCAAGCATTAACATTATAGACCGATAATTTCTTTGTCAGTGAACAAACATTAAAAATCAGCAGGGGATCAAATACTTTTTTTCATCACTGTATATGGATTGACTATAGACCACACCAACTTGCTAATGGGCACGCCTACTGCAACCAACTTACCAGAGGAAATTTACCAGTGCTGTGTTCTGAAGAAATGTCGCATAGTACTAAAGGTGTAGCAAACACCATGGAAACCTGTAGGATAACTCCATTGGTGACGTTTCCCCTTTTCAGAACATGACACTGATAAATTTTCCCACAAAATCACTTAGTTAAATGATCGCTATATTTCCAACAATTAGGTCATATCGCTGTGTCGTATGTCGGGAAAAAGCTATACTAAAATAGGGAGAAAATTAACACACACATGCATTAGTATATGTCAATTTTTAAATTAGAAAAAAATCTGTCTTGCAGATAAGAAAATAAATAAATATATTCAACATTTTAGTCGTAGTCGTAGAAATAGAAACATATTGTAACTTACCATGGGACCTGGTTCACCTGGTTCTCCTGGAGGGCCTGTGGGACCCACGCCACCCTAGAAAAAAAAAATGTGTAACACATATTATAAACTGTAGAGCGCTTTCGAATGAAAATGACACTTAGCTAAATTACAGGAGTAACAAAAAGGAACCTCAATATCAGCGACCACCTAATCAAGGGACTCAAGGAAAATTCTGCAATTGCCTCATTAAACCAGTCACAGCTAACCATATTAATCCCACTGAATGTATGACTTTAACTTTTTAAGGAGCGGTACAATTATCATTACAGCACTTGCATAAATTATACTGAAAGTACACCCCCTGTTCTTGTCTACCAAATATAATAAATAATCTTGCAAATGATACAATTTTCTGCTGTTGTCAACACAATCCATTGCTCAAGTACGTCACAGGAGAATACAAAGTCAATCACACTCTATACTAGTCCCACCCTTCATCTTCATAGATTTTCCCTATTTTGTGTGCTTGAAATAATTAAATAATGTGGGCGCACAAGATAGTTAATAGTTAACTTGTGCTTGCGAATGTGTGTATGAAATTGTGTGTATGAGATAACTACATCTAGGGCAGTAAGGTTGTTGCTTCCATAAGCACCTACCATATTCCTTGCTGCCTTGGTCGGTCCTTGGCTGGGCTCCAGCATCACTGAAGTTGCCAGGTTGGACCCCAGCCAGGGACCAGAGCAGGTCGAGGAAGTAGGGAGTGAGGTATGCCCAAGATACAGTTATCTTGTGTGCACGATTTAGTAGATCATGTACACGGATTAACTATATCATGTACACAAAATAGTTAAAGTGTGTACAGAAGTTAGCTATCCTGTGGCCACACTGTGCTATTTCCTGGGCACAATCTACAGTGTGCTTCCAATGTAAAAAAAAATAATACAGCGTGCTTACAGTGTGAAAAATAAAAGCCATAAAAAAAAAAGCCATGTCTACATAATATTACAATATTGTGCACTTAATCTTATAGCAGAGATTTATTTTACCATGCATTCTGTCGACTAAGCCTATATTCTTGTGATGTTCAGTAAACTATATTCTTGCATACAGATAAGAAGGAATGCAGAAAATAATAATTGATATGCAATATAATGAGGAGAACTCACAGTAAAATGAATGGTATCAGGCACATCATCCTAAGTAAAATATTGAATGTGGAATCTTCAAAGTATAGTAATCTTCTTGTACTTAGGATGATGTGCCCGATATCATTAATTTTCCTATGAGTTCTCCTCATTATATTGCGTGTCAATTATTATTATTTACTGATCACAATATGTTCAGTCTTTGTTACAACTAAATACCACAGATCACAATCTCTATTCTCCGATAAAGGTTGTATTTAAACTTTTATGTTGTGCCTTGGGAGGTGTTACTCCTATTTTCTGCATTCCTACTTACCTGTAAATTTCACTATTTGTTGGTGTTTTGGAGGGCACAGTATTTAGTAGGTTTGCTTAACATCTGCTTTCAGTGGTTATACTTTTGTATGTTTTCATATATTCTTGCATAACCAACACAATAATTAAGAGGTATTAAACTATCCTCTGACATTAGTGATTGCCAAGCAACTGAACACAATTAAGAAAAAAATATTGAGTCAGCTGCAGATAAAATTCATACAAGTTATCTCCTACTGTAAAATTAACTAGTGGACCAAGATATATATGCTAAAAAAAATCACAAAATGTTTACATTAAGTGAATCTTGTTAATTGCTTCCCAGAAAAAAAGCCATGTATGATTAGAATTTGAATATGTACAACTCATAGTTTCCTCACTTTGTGGTTTACTTTGTACTTACCGGGTTGCCAGGAATACCTTGAGGTCCTCTTGGTCCTATTTGACCCTGTAAAAGTTAAATTGAAATATAAATATATTTACTGTTTCATTAACAATGACTCCGAACCTCGGCAAAGCTTTTAGCTAACTTAGCATGCAGATGTTTCTACTATTTTATGCATTTTTCTTTTATTACCTTTCCAATAATAGTAATTATTCCATGCATGCTGAAAACTGAGAATATACAGACGGTCATTGTACATTGCACAACAAACAATATAAAAATTTCAATGAAGGTCAGTGGGTTTATTTACTAATAAGACTGATAAAATCAATACTTGTTTCTGTGGCTATGTGAATGTTTCTATCTTTCCTGCACTCTCCATCATCTCCTCCAAAGTGTACACGTCACAATAATGAAACATTTACTATAATATGATTTTACTTGCACTCGTAATATTCTCTCTGAATCTGAATACAGGTCTTAAGGACAGATCACATAATTCTAAATGTTTCATTACTAATCAATAAAGTATCACAACTTCATCCTATTTTCAACTATTGATATCTTTTATACAGTATCTCTAATATAAGCAAGCAATTTACTTATTTTGAATCTTTGGTCCAATGCATATTTCACCCTACCAACAAAATCTGTTGTCAAAATTCAGGTAAGGTTATCCTTCCTCATCTATGCCTAAAGCTCTGACATTAACTAACAGAAAATACTTATTGTAACAACAAAATTATTGGTTCTCTGAATCATATGACTACAGCTTAGATATTTGTAACAAATATCGTGTTACAATTAGTGAATAATGTATTTATTCTTACGCTGTTAGTGTCCATTAAAACAAGTTTGACAAAAATGTTCCCTAATTACCAATAAACAAATTTAATAGGGATTGTATCCAATCATTTACTTTTAGCTCAGATTTTACTGAAATGGCAGCATTTTTAGTTTAAGCTAAGGTTTTCTTTCAAAAATAATTTACGTTATAGTATATATTCTTCTGTATGTATCATTTTCCCTAAAGTATGAGGTTTATTTACCAAGGACCAAAAGGTAACCAATGTTGTTTTATTGTCCAATTTTAACTGTTTTAAATGAAAGTTCACTATGGGAAATCTATTTGACTGTTCACAAAATGCAAATTTGGTTATTTCAGCTGTATTTGTGTGCACACAATATGTTTGTTTTATTAAAATGGATGAATTGCTATATTATTGGTTTATTTTGCTGTTCACAGCCGATATACAGCTTGATCACCTTCATTCACTGACGTCTTAGAACAGGTAAATGCAGAATCGAATTAAAAGTAACTTTATTTCGAAATATCCCCCTACCTCTTGGGCATATCTGCCTATATCAAGATCCTCATAGTTTGTATGCCTGTTTGAGCAGGGCATTTTTCACTTCAAAATCCCTTCTTTAATTGTAAAGTGCTGTGGAATATATTGGCTAATAAAAATAATAGACAATAAGGACCATGGGTATTGCACCCACTAAATTTAGGTCCTCCTAATAATAATGCAACCCCAACTTTCTCTTAACCTAAAACAATACTAGAGCTCAAATCTCCCCAATCCCTACACTAATATTAGCAGCATGGTTTTGTGTCTAACTGCGGGCACATTCATCTCCTATTTGAACTCGGTTGCTATTTGGCAAGAGTGATTTCCAAGCAAATCTCACAACTGCAGTAAGATCAATTTGAAAACTAGGTACCCGTTCGGCTCAGTGAAGCTTCAATGTTGCTAATGAAGAAAATTAACTGTAGGGTAATTGTATCAGCTGAATTTAAAAGATTTGAGCCAAATTAAACTAACTGAATTTCCTATATCATTTTGGATGTTTAGTGAAAAGACTTCCTCTGTACTTTTATCTACTAGTCTAAAACTGGAGTAATATGTATAAAAAGAAGAATTAAAATGGATTCCATATAGATCTACTAAGAAATAAGGCTTTTGAACTGAAAGTTCCAAATACTGAGACGATAGTGAAAAAATCACCACTCAAAACTTTAGGCACCAAGCAATTGCATTTAATCATTTTTATAGAAACCTATATTAAGTATGTGGAAATCGATTTTTCAAACCATCTTTCAACAGCTTCTTACGATGTCTTCAGCTGAAAATAACATATTCTATGATCCACTCTTTATTTTTAAATGTAATAATGTCTAACAAATCAAATGTTGGAAATGCACACTCAGTAGAGGGTCTCCAAAGTCAAAGGGGTATCCATGACCCCAGTTAAGGCAAAGCTGGAACCAAGTCTAATTAGTGCCTGGTGTAAAACTAATACAATGGCAATTTAAACCAATAAAAATATTTTGAAAACGGCATAGAGTTTCATTCAACATCACTCTGATGTCAAATTTGAATTCTAAAGGCAGATGTTTGGACCAAGACACATCTGCTATGGTGAATTGGCTTGTTATCCCACAATCTCTGAAATTACAGGAACAGTCTCTATGAAGTCAGAGGATAGATGGTATTTACAGAAGCCACAAAAGCTGCTTTTAGAAATAAACTACTAAAAGAAAACTTCATTTAGGTGGAAGAATGTACTTGGCATAAATAATTTTGCATCGCTGAAGACACATTGTACTATGTTGGCAGTGTATATATATATATATATATATATATATATATATATATATATATATATATATATATATATATATATATATATAAAATAATGATAATGATATGAATAAAAAAAGAATAAATCAAGTGTATCAGGTTCTGACATTTAATTCTGAACACAATCTTATTGTAGATACATTGCTCATTTGCAGATATTTTTCTTCATAATTTCACAGGAGCCCCCTGTGTGAATAAAGTTCAATTTACAGAGCAGGAAATAAAAATGTCTAAAGTAAGTTAAGATCGGGTTGAAAATAAAACATTTTTTTCATGGAAGCTGTGTCAGTCACAGCCAGGGTGAGGTGTGACTAGGGCTGCATGCACATAAACAAAAGTTATATAACTTCTAAATGGCAGAAAATTAAGAAGTGAGAGTGCAAGGGCTTGATTTATACACCCAATCTGCTTCATTAAGCTAAAGCTGTGTGAAGCATATAGTATCCTTTAATTATTAATAAGTTAAGGCTTTCATTAGGGCCAGTTTAAAGCTTTTTTTACAAGTTTTATTTTGTTGCTGCATCAGCTCTCTGAAAAAGGCTATAACAGTGATGATAGTTGAAATAACCTTATATGTGATATTTTATTCTAGGTGGGGTACCTTAACATGGATGAATTGCTATATTAGCGGTTTATTTTGTTGTTCACAGCCGATATACAGCTGGATCACCTTCATTCACTGACGTCTTAGAACAGGTAAACCCCGGATCGAATCAAAAGTAACTTTATTTGGAAATATAGCTGAACATATTTTAGCAGACATTGTGTGGTTCCACCTAAGAAGAGAAGTTTTACGGTTGCAATTTTTTTTTTTTACTAAAATTTTTCATCAGGAACTTGATTTAAATATTAAAATACAAATCTTTTTAGAAAAACGGCATTATATCTTCTTTTATTTTAATAATTCATTTGAGTCTAGTTTTAAGAATTGATTTTCTAACCAAACAATGTAAATATTTGTCTCTCTCTATATTTACAGTATTCTTTGTTTTAGAATGAAAAATAAAACGATGTACTCTATAGAAAGGTATTATTTCCTTACCACTGAACCGGGCATCATTCCAATTTGTGATCCAAGTCCAGATTTCTCATCAAAACCTCCTTGCATGTGAGATGAAAATGGCTGTGGAAAAAAGTGTGATTTACCAATATGATTAAAGAAAGTTTATTTAGTAGAAGCAACTGCTGTAATCAAAACACACAATTGACTATATAATACTTAAAATGCGTTTGGCAGAAATTCCAAGCACAGTTTAAAATGGCTGTGTCTGAAATTTCAATTTTACTTATACTATGTAATTACATAATTTATTTAGCTTTATCGTTTTCTACTTCATGAAGGAAGAAGGATTTGTGTTCTATTTCTTTTCCATTCACTAACATTTGTTATTTTTAGACATTATAATTGTTCCATCAATTTCATATTCACAAATTGACCAAAATGCTACAGAAATAGGTCTCAGATTAATATTTTGGGTAAGCTTTTCAATGATTACATATTTTTGGATAAACTTAAAATTACTGAAAATTTAGAAAATATTTTAATATTTTGATGTATTTATATATTTTTTTTATATTTTAATATATTTTTTTAAATGTTCCCAAAAATATCACATAATTGATAAAGCTTAGCCAACAATAATTAATTAAGACCATAAGCCCTCGTGATCTCAAAAAAAATATAAATCCAAGGTGCTTGCACTCCAGGTATATAATGACTGTGATGCCCAGTGCAAATCCAGCAAAAATCATAGGTATCCAAAAAAACGGAATGCACTCCAGGGTCTTTGTAGAGTAAAATGTAACTTTTAATTCATATACAAAATTAAAAAATGAACATCAACGTTTCGGCTCACATCTGGAGCCTTCTTCAGATCTGCCATCCTGAAGAAGGCTCCAGATGTGAGCCGAAACGTTGATGTTCATTTTTTTATTTTGTATATGAATTAAAAGTTACATTTTACTCTACAAAGACCCTGGAGTGCATTCCGTTTTTTGGATATATATATAATATATATATACCATAAGCCTGATGGTATATGGACTGATTCATGGAAATGAAATATATTGCCACAGCTTTATACTTCAAGGGTAGACATGGGAATAGCAGAGTTATTCATCCTATGCATTCTGATAAAGTCACTGAGAATATGGAGCTCCGTGCCTTTAATGCATTATGATAAATGTGACTCATTAGAATAGCATTTATTGGATATTGACTTACTTGACCAGGGACAGATGGATGTCCAGGTGGCCCAGGTTCTCCAGGCTGTCCAGGGATACCAGGTTCACCATCAACTCCTGCTGGACCTCGATAACCCTGATAACAAAAAAAATGCTTCATTATTTCCAATGACTGGTTACTTTTCTGAAGACAATGAGACAGTCTGCTGTAAAGCAATTTGACTTGCATTATTTTTTGTCACATATATATAAGCTGTGCAGGGGCCTCTTCACCTATTCTCTGTCAAAACTACTTTTTATAAGTTTGTTGCTATATAAATGTTAATGATAACAATTATTATATATGAGTGCATTATTAAATAAATCCTTTACATTTACTACATGCAGAAGCTGAAAGCTAAAGCTTTATTCCATATTATCAGTACAACTAAAAGACACACAAAAAATAAAAAAAATAACATTTCACAATTTTTTATTTTTTTTTAAAAAGCAATAAAATGAACGTGTTTGGAACTTCTTCGATTTAATAAATCCCAGTGAGAAAATAGAACCTTGGAAATGTGTAACAATCTTCCCCTGCTGCTCGGAGATAGTCATGATCTAAATATTTATTTAAAAAAAAAAATACTGTATGAAAAAAAGTTATTGGGCTCTTTCCAAAATCTTATAAACAATGTGTAATTTTATGAAGCTGTACTGACATCCAGTGTTTATTAGAAGCAAATGCAAATGTTTAATTACTGCATCATGCATTTTTACAAGTAGAGCTGCTCAAACAATACACAGGCCTGAATTGGAAATTTTTAAAAAAACAAGCCAAATTGGAAAAAAAAAGTTCTCATTTTGAATATTTTTATTGTAAACTAGTGACGGCATTGGATCCATTTTGTTAGTCATGTATGATTTCTATTTATGTAAATTAGACTGTTCTCATTCCCATCATTTAACTCGTAATTATTACCAAATTAATTTCAGTGACAGCACTGAAGAAGAAAGGGGGCAGCAAAGATATCCAGATGAGGTAAATTGGTGCCTAAGTTTGGTTATATATGTATTCATTCTCTTTGTTTGACAGTAGATAAATTAAACAATCTGGTCACAACATCAAGGTGTATTCAAAAAGTACTAAATTGTAATGAACTAAAAACCAGATTGCAAAAAATAGGTTAAAATGGACAGTCTATGACTATAACAGATTTTTTCCACTTTGAATATTTTGCAATTTGTTTTCATTTCACTGAATTGACTTTACAATGAACTCGAGGAAGATGTGGTTGGTTAGATAGTAATCTCTACATCATGACGGCAGAATTTATTTTTCCCACGGTCTTTCTTCTGTGCATATGTAATAAAGGTTTGTTTATTTTAACTGTAGAGCATTATTTCAGTTAATTTGCAAAGTGTATTTTGTGGCCTAAAATTTTGTTACAAAGGACCATCACTGGGAGTTTAGAGAACTCTGTTAATTTTAATGACTAGAATTGTATTATATAAAACACACTCTGGTATCTTTTTAGGGGTGATTTTAGAACCATTGTTTTAAGCAATGTTGAAATCAGAAATACCAGCTACATGTAATGGGTTTGACTTTTTCATATGCCAAGCCCATTATAAGGAGAAAATCAATCAATTTTCACATGCAACAATATCAGATATGTCATATATTATAAAATAATAATGATATGTGCATGTAACACATTTTAAAGCCTCAAAAAAATTAATGTTCCATTATAGATTGTATTGCATTTTATTTCTCTACTAGTTTTTAAATTGGTTCTGTCCACTTAAATTTACCTTTCCTTTCTCTTCCTCTGCCAGAATCTGTTCTTCTTTTCTTTATGTCTAATCTAGTTTAAAACATCTTTAAAACATATTTAAAACATAAGATAAAATACAGACTACTTTGTCTTATGTATTTTTCCTACGCTTGACAATTGTGACAAAAGGGTGGAGTTTAAGGCAAACTCCACTGCCATTTTCAAGCTAACAAAGGGTGAAGCTTGCTTTAAGCTACATCCTTTGTCAAGATTGCTATTGTAGGAAAAAAAATATATGTTTTAAAGAAAACTAGATCAGAAATAAAAAAAAGAACAAATTCTGAAAAATGAAGAGAAAGGGAAACCATAGGAGAAATGTACGTTTGAGGTGGCAGAACCATATTAAGTTCAGTGAATGCAAAACTGTTACCTAGAAACTTGTGTAACTTACAGGCTTTCCCTTTGGACCTCTATCTCCTCTTGGTCCTTGTGAGCCTGGTGGACCCTGTTATACAAAAAATAAAACATATGACATTACATTGAGAAACAAACACGTCATATCGGGCATTCAATAAACCATTACACATTAACATACAATAATATAGATATATCATATACATCAATATATGTAATGATATCAATATGTATAGGAGACCATCAGTATTATACACCTATTTTTGGTCTGCAGGTTTAACCCCTTAAGGACCAAACTTCTGGAATAAAAGGCAATCATGACGAGGGGTTAAGGGCCAGATTCCAATCTGTTTTACTGCTAATTACAACTACCATGTTGCTTTGCCAACATTAACAGAGTTATTTACTAAAGTAAGAATTGCTGGAGGACGGAGCCTGACCTTCGTGCCAGCTAGATGCATATTGCAGAGGCTCCCACATCTCTTGCTGATTATAGGGGATGCCCTCCAAGCACCAAGCTGACTTAAGCACCAGAGTGCACTACCAAATTCGGGAGTGCACTGGAGAACCTAAAGAGCCCTTACTCGGATCTCTACGTGACTGAGAGCCCCAGGTGCATCGTGGTGGCCTGTGGGTGTTAAGGCGGTAGAGGCGGCCGCTCTTCTCGTTCTTTTGCCTGTTGGAAGTTACGGCTATCCTCCTACCCCCCCTCCCCTTTTGACCGGTGGGGGTTATCCCTGTCCCCACTGGACTGTCGCATGCAACTACTGAAGACAATACTGCATATCGCTGGTGTCTTTGTGCCTGCAGCAAGTCACTAAAATGGCAGCTATATGTTACTCTGATGCACAAGGCCTACATCTGCCTCATGAGCTTCCTCCCAATCCCCTGGAATATACCATGAGGAAACTGAACACCACTGCTCAGCCGTAACTCTAAGTAAGCCCCTATTGAAGTCCCTATTATCGTGCCACTTCTGCTACACCCCCACCCCCTTGCTGAGATCAACTGCCTCCCAGCACTAGAAATTGGGTGAGGGGGTCTCATACAATGGGCCCTGGCTTGAGAAGCCCTGATTTTTGTTTCTATTGGCCTCCAATTAGCTATGCAAGTGTACTTTACTTGCCTTTCATTAATTTTGGCATATGTCTTTTTCCGCTCATGTTTATGATACTGGCAGTGACAGTTCCAGTAGTTAAAGCTTACCGTTAAGCATGCTGGCATTTAATCCCCTCTACAATAAGCTAAATGCACAACAATAGCTTGACCTTGTTTCATGTGGTATATACAAAATGCACTGCTATTTTCTTTCATGTTATCTTGTTTTAGTTTAATTTACAATGAGACCTCCCTATACCATAATAGTTAACCAAATATGATTACTCACATATATGACCACTCTTAACAGGTCTTAGGTTTTCCCTATGCCATTCTCCTCACTCTACCAATATATGTTCGCCCAGCATGACTGTTGCTGCTTTACATACCTACCTACTCTACAAAATGTGCAGTTCCTCTTAACATTTTGTGCTCTAACCCTAAGCCTGTATTCATTTGTTTTGCAATGCATCATATGTCAGTGTAATATAATGTATATCTCACTGCACTACAAAAATAAAGAATTAGAAAAAAAAAAAAAGAAAAGAAAAAAAAGTAAGAATTGCTGTCATTTCAAAATTAGAAAAATGGATTGGAAAAAATCTCCAAGTCAGCTGTGCTTCCAGTTCATCTATTTTCATCTGGGATTTGAAATTCACTATGAATTCCCTGCAATACTTACTTTAGTACATAACCATGTAAGACTGACACTGCATTAGGGGAATTGCAATTCTTCTAAAGCTTGTTCTAATATATAATTGTAGAATATATGTAGATCAGACTTACAAAAATGGTGTACTAGTTCCCTACTGTTTTGATACATAGGAGTTCGATTGATGGCTGTACAAGAAATAGTGAGAGGTGTTTAGAGATGTGTTTAATACAAATATTAATGTTTTAATAATTAAGGCACTTGATCCAGAAGGAAAAGTGTGCCTCCTGTCAACCAGGCATTCTTTTTCTTAAGGTTTAAGAGTGAGTGCTAATGTTTAGCTTCTGAAAGGATGTTCTGATTTCTCACTAATTCTGCTCTTAATGCAAAACAGATCAACAACAATGTGTAATAATGCAATGAAATACATTCTCATGATGAGATATTACAAATGTATTAATAATTCCTTATAGTGGAAAATATGTGACAAAATTCATATTATTTTAGATCAAATACATACAGCAGGTCCTGGACGGCCACGAATTCCAGACACCTACAAATAAAAAAAGAAATAAAAAAATAGTCATTGTCAGTTTACGGTTGCCCACTGTTTTTTCTTACTTTGTATATGCACATACACAGTATATGGCCAAAAGCATGTGGGCATCTCAATATTTATATTGAAAAGCTCAGTGACCTTAAATGTTGCATTATCATAGGATTTCAAATTGACACAAGTCCATTTGTAACGATTTCTGCCCTACTAGATCTGCCCCGGTCAACTGTGTTACTATTTTGAAGTTGCTGCATCTAGGAGCAACTGTGCAATCCATGAAGTGGTAGACTAGATTGTGCATAATTATAGATCGGGGAGCTGAGTGCTGTTGTAACATTCCCTACAGAGTTCTAAATTGACTCTGAAAGCACCTACAGTACAATAAGTGTGCATTGGAAGTTGAATTAAATGGATTTCCATGACTGAACTGTTGTGCAGAAATCTCACATTAACACTTACCTCCCAACTCCGGCATTCATGGCATTTGGATGCCGGTGGGAGAGGAGTAGAGGAGATGGGCCAGTTATGCGTTCGTGTTACTGGCTCATCTTCAAAATGAGCAAATCTCACAGAAAAGAGGTGGGTCCTCCCCCTTTACTGACAGATTAGCCTGGCTTGAATGCACGCCAAGCTGGCTATATTTTAAATGCATCCCATTCAGGGCAGATGCAACAGGGAGCACTGTTTCAGTGATCCTTACAGGGTCTTCGTGCTCTGAACATAGCGGGAGTGTATCTTACAATGTGCTTTTCTATGCTTGTTAGGGAACTAAGTGGGGACAGCTGGACAGGACCTAAAAATTGGGACTGTCCTGATAAACTTGGGATGGTTAGGATGCATGCATTAACATTCGCAACATCAAGTGTTAGCTAAAGTAGGTAAAAGGACAAAGTAATTACTCATGAACAGTGAAAAGTGTTCTTTGCAGTGACAAGTCACAGTTCACTATCTGGCTGGCTAATTGAAGATACCATGTATGGTGTATGCCAGGAGAATGCTGCCTAATACCTACTGTAAAGTGTAATGGAGGAGAGATGATGGAGTGGGTTAGTCTTAATTCAAGTGAAGGGTCACCTTTAGTCTACAGTATGCAAATACATTTTAGACAATTGGGTGCTTCTAACTTTGAGGCAGAGTTTGGGGGAAGAACCTTTCTTTACGAGCGAAGCAAAAATACGTGTTTGGTATGATGGAGCTTGAGTGGCTTTTTAGACCTGACCTCATACCCACTGAACACCTTTGGGATGAAGCTGAACTTCTGTTTTGAGACAGAGTTTCTAGTCCAATATCAGTGTCTGACTTCACAAATGTTATATTGGCTAAATCGGCACAAACTCCCACAAGTACAATCCAATATTTATGTGGGAAGCCTTCCAAGAAGAGTGGTGGCTCTTATAGCTGCAAAAAAGGTATCCAGGTCTATATTAACACACATGGTTCTAAAATGGGTTATCCAGCAAGCTCATATAGATGCGGTGCCCAGGTGTCATTTGGGCTGTATATGGTATCAACAAATGTTTGCTGGTATGTAAGCATTTATTACATGTGTAAATATAGCATTGTCATAAAACTTACAACAGGGACATCTCCAGGTTCTCCTTTTTGACCCTGAAAAAAAAAAATAATAAAGTGAATTTTAGAAAATCAAAGACTAAATGCAATTTTTTTTTATTATGTCCTACAATGCTTTGCCATAACAATTTTATTTTTAATGAAACATTTATATTAGGTGTAAATACAGATAAACATGACATTGAGGGTACATTAAAAAACACACACTTTGCCAGCTGAAACTAACCCCACATAATTAATGTTACAGTCGAAACCAGACCTATAGTTAGAAAGGAGCCTAAAGCTTTTTAACCTTGTCCTTAATTGGAGCCACGATGTGTGATTACACATTTAAAATAACGAATATTAATAATTTAAATAATCCCAATAACTAACAATATACATTTACTTGAAAGTTCATATTTTGTCTTTAGAAATAGTCTCTTAAAATAAAATCCCAATGAAACTGCACAATTGAAAAAAAAGTAATAAAAAAGACAAAAAAGGTAGATGATCCATGCAGTTCATTGACTAAGAAAACTAACAAGCATTTACTAAATTTACTTCCAGCCAAATGTAAATGGACTGCAACAGGTTTATTGCGTTGAGCCTCCTGTTAACTTGGATTGAAGCTCAGATGCTTTTTCTATGCATAGGATATCTATACACTAAACACTAAAATGTACAGTTTAATGTAGTTCTGGTGTCTACAGCCTGTCCCTGCAGGTTTATTTAAAGTAGACACTGCCTTTTCAGAGAAAAGACAGTGTTTACACTACTGCCTAGGAATACCTCTAGTGGTAGTCACTAAGACGGCCAATAGAGGTGTTTCCTGGGTCAGTGCTGTATAGTGTGCAGCACTAACGTTCAGTATCTCCACACTCTGTATGGAGAAGCTGAACACTTCCCATAGAGATTAATTGATTCAATGCATCTCTATGAGCAGATGCTGAATGGCGCGTTTTGCCAACCATGCACAATAGCCTACCAATGCTTTGCTATAGGCTCAGATCGTCATAGTTGATGACCTTAGCCAAGTAGGAGTAGGAGACCAGTAAATAAGTGAATAAAAACACCTTTTATTCCTCTGACAGAGGGGCTGGCCACCTAAACATCGCTTACTTAACTATAGTGCCAGGAATACATATTTGTATTCCTGACACGATAGTGTTCCTTTAAGAAAACTCAGACCCAAGTCCCCTTGTTTAACAAGCCAAAGGATATGCTAGGCACCAAAACACATTTAGCATTTTAGCAGTTTTAATGTATAGATCATGCCCCTGCATTTAGGAATTAAATCCCTTTTGTTTCTGTTTATGCAGTCATACCACACCTTCCCCCTCTGTGACTCACAGAGCCACCATGAATAATGGTTTCTTATTCAATCTAATCTGACAGTACAGTGTTTTTACTTTAGAAGTTCTCATGTTCTGTTCTGTTAAGGTCCTTCCCTTCGGGACCCATGATGGAATAATTCCATCGTGTGGTATTTTACCTGTAGGGACTGTTTACCTAGTGATAATACTAGGTATCAATAGTGTCCACACACTAAAAGATGAGCTGCATGTGTGTAATAGGTGTACAGCAGTATAATCCCCACTTATAGGATATGCAGCAAGTGTCCACCTCAGGTGCGATATCCAAAACTCAGGAAAGGGATAGAAAGACAACTAATAGTACTCTCAATATAAAAATATCAATAGATTACATCATATGCCTTCTGTAATAATCCTTCTTTATAACCTTTCTCTCTAAAATCCTTTAAACATGTTTGTGACTGTTCCTGAAACATTTTATCCTCTGTACAATTGTGTTTGACTCTCAGTAATTGGTATTTGGGTATGTTCAATAGCCATGGGGAAAAGGAGCAACTGCACAGCTATTGACGTCAACTGGCTTGAAAAAAAAAAACTGTTTTTGTTTTTATCAATCCTTCTTCCACATAAATATTGAGGTCCAAAAAATGAATGTTAGTCTTACTAAATTCACTAGTTAAAATGATTCACTAGTCATTGTTATTTTAAAAAATGTCAAATCCCACAAAGGAAGATTGAGTTACCTCTCCAGATAAAGGCGAGGTTTGGGAGAGAGGGGGGGGGGGGGGGGTTGTATTACTAGAAAATAAGGATTATATAGATGAATCTTTGAGACTACTAGGGGATAGGAATACATATATGATATTACCAAAAGACCATATTACAGAAATGAAGAAAAGTCACACAGAACTAATTGACAAAAGAAAATCATTAGGAATTTTAAATAAAAAAGAGTTTAACTTTTTAAACATTTTAAATCCCAGAACTCTGGTATTTTACTATCTTCCAAAGGTCCATAAAAATAAAGAAAGACCCCTGGGACGCCCAATAGTCTCACGGATAAGGTCTATTTCCAGTAAACTTTCCCAGTACATAGAACGATGATTGCATCCCACTGTACAAAGATGCCCAAGCCATCTAAGGTACTCTCTGAGTCTTTTTACTTCATTGAAAGATCAGTCATGGGAAGAAGGTCTATTTCTGATTCCAGCAGATGTAAGCTCATTATATACCATCATTAAGCATGAAAAGGGATGCCTATCCACAAGACATTTTTTAGAATTGTATTTTAGAGGGGATCAATCGGATCCTTACCAGTAATTATTTTTGGTTTGAGAATAATTTTTATCTCCAGATGTGTGGTATGGCGATGGGCACCAGGTTCGCTTTCAGTTATGCAATTTATTCATGTCTTAATGGGAACAGAACTTTATGGTGTGAATGGGATGCGAACCTGGTGTTCTATCACCGTTATATAGACAATATATTTTTTATCTGGAGAGGAAATGAATCTTCCCTTGTGGGATTTGTTTTTTTGTTGTTTTTTTTAAATAACAAGACTGGGGAACTAAATTTAATTTAGTAAGACTAACATTATTTTTCTGGACCTCAATATTTATATGGAAGAAGGATTGATGAAAACAAAAACATTTTAGGCCAGTTGATGTAGCTATGTGGAAGAGGGGAGTTACCACTTTTCCCCATGGCTATTGAACATACCCAAATACCAATTACTGAGAGTCAAACACAATTGTACAGAGGATAAAATGTTTCAGGAACAGTCACAAAAATGTTTAAATGATTTTAGAGAGAACGGTTATAAAGAAGGATTATAACAGAAGGCATATGATGAAGTAATTCTAAAATATAGGGATCAATTATTTGTCCCTAAACAACAAAATGATAAAACTAAGGATAATCAACTCTCTTTTATTTGTGATTTTAACTGTAGACATCATGACATAAGGAAGATTTTTAACAGATATTGGCCCATTTTAAAGAGGGACAGCATTTTAAACTCTATACTCCCAGACAAACCTAACATCATTTATAGAGGAGCCCCCAACTTAAAAAAGTAATTTAGTACAGAGTCATCTAAGACTGCAATCCACATCAAAGAGTTTATTTGGGGAGAAGGCGGGGTTCTATGAATGTATTACATGTGGTGCATGTAATAATACCAAAAATAAAAAGAGGTATGTAAAGGAATTTAAACACCCATGAGATGATACAGAGACCTTCCCCATCAAACAATTAGTCACATGCTACACAAAAAGGGTAATTTACATGATCACGTGTACATGTGGATTAATGTATATAGGTAGCACAACTAGAGCATTACAAGTGAGGATCCAAGAACATGTACGTAATATTAAAAATGGGTTCAAAAAACATAATTTGTCCCAACACTTCAAAGCTAAACATAATAAAGATCCAAGTCAACTCACATTCCAAGGTATACAAAAAATAGAAATGAATTGGAGAGGAGAGAATCTAATTAATGCAATCGGAAAAGCAGAAATTAGGTGGATTTTTTATTTAAACTCTCTTTTAGCTTATGGTCTTAATAGTAACTTTGAGTTATATCATTTTATGAATTTTAGAATTATTTTCAGTTCCTTTGTTGATAATGTCTATTTCTTCCTTTTATTCTGTATGGACATTTCTTGACCCCTCCCCCCCTTCCCCCATTTTTATATTCATGTTACAAGGAGAGGGTGAAGAATCTGAGCTCTTTAAGATCTATAGTATAATTAATTATTTTAATCTTAAGACTGTAATTTTTTACTATTTTTAAATTTTAAAAAAGGTTACATTTTCTATAGAGCCCAGATGATCACCCTCTAGTTTAATTTATGATAATGCTAATTTTAAGGTACTGATTCTTTCTATTTAAATTGTGTCTTTCAATATATACATGGAGAATGGATGCTGCTTGTCAGAGCATAATTTCTGTTTTCGCCCACAAATAACATGGTGGCAAAAGAACGTCCGGTACTACGACGATCATTGAACTGAAAACATATAAGGGTAAGAAAGGACAATTCCCTTAAGGAAAATGGCTGCCTGAAGAGAGAAAATGACGGAACCGCTCTGCATCAACTCGGTCAGTGAGAACAGCTGCAGAAAAGACACCCCAATGTTCCACGTCCATCATTAGCTGTAGCACGGATGGTGGAACCAATTGGAAGAGCAACCCGGATTTATAAGAGGAAATGGAACGAGGAACAACAACTCTGATTTAAAAAAAGCCCACAGAGAGGGCGAAACGCATCAAAGCAGATTTTGATACCGCTAAGGACATTTTAGTATATACTTTTTTGTGTGTGTGTATTAATAAATGTATCTTACTGGATTTTCAAGTCCTGCTGGCAAGTGTTGCTCCCATTTACCTAAAAAAGAAGGGTTACACCCCTCCCCACCCCTCGTTTAGTGGGTTAACAGCCTTTTATCCAAGAGCCAGGTAAAAACGGACTCTTTCAAAGGTGAGCTAAAGTTTTATCTCACTAAGTGTACATATTGCACTAGGGATTTCTATTTGTGCTTTATTTTTGAGTTTTCCAAGAGGAATAAAAAAGAAGAGGGGAGGTGTGACCGTAATACACCAAGGTGAATGTGATCCGAGCCCGTCCCATTATGGCTCTATCTTTGTAAGTGTGTCTATTTTTATATATCCATCAGGCTACCAGAGTGGGCTAATTCTCCCACCCATGTAGCTGGCAATACCCTTGACCTAACCTTCTCTTATGCATGTACAGTATCTAATATCTGCAACACTCCATTTCCTCTCTCTGATCACCACCTCTTATCATTTGCTCTTGTGTAGCCCCTCACCCAACAACCTCAGCCTAACCCCCCTCATCTCAGGAGGGATCTTAATTCTCTTGATCTCCAGCAGTTGTCAGCTGATATTGATGCTGACTGCTGTCCATCCCTTCCCTCTCCTGTCCTTCACTGGCCATCTCCACATATAACACTACCCTTACCTCTGCCTTGAACGCTGCAGCACCGCTCCAAACAAGCACCTCGAGGAAGACCCGCCCCCAACCATGGCATACTAAATCAACACACTACCTGCAAAGATGCTCCCGTTGTGCTGAACGCTCCTGGAGGAAGTCTCGCACCGAGTCAGACTTTCTCCATTATAGATTCATATTGTGTTCATACAGCGCAGCCCTTGCCCTTGCCAAACAGTCCTACTTTTCCTCTCTCATTAGTTCATGCTCCCGCAATCCCAGGCATCTCTTTAACACCTTTAATTCTCTTCTTCGCCCTGCTGTGGCCACCCCTCAAACTAAACTTACTGCTGATAACTTTGCATGTTACTTTACTGACAAGATTAAACAGCTAAGGAAATAATTCTCCCCTCCTTGCCATTCTGTTTCTCAACCACACATAGATCATGCCTTTCCTACCCTTCAGACATTTTCCCTGGCTACTGACCAAGTGGTGGCTGCTCTTCTCTTTTCCTCTCGCTCCACCACTTGCCCACTCAATCCTGTTCCATCTCACCTTATGAGATCTCTCTCCACTTGTCTCATGCCTTCCTTAACACACATCTTTAACTGCTCTCTCTCTTCTGGCATTGTCCCTGCTGATCTTAAACATGCCACTGTAGTACCTATACTAAAAAAGACATCCCTCGACCCGTCCACCCCCTGTAACTATCGTCCCATATCCCTGCTCCCTTTTTCCTCAAAGCTTCTGGAAAGACTTGTCTTTACCCGTGTTTCTCATTTCCTCAATTCCATCTCTCTCCTTGACCCTCTTCAATTTGGCTTCCGCCCTCTCCACTCTACTGAGACTGCACTTTTCAAAGTTACTAACGACCTAATCGCAGCTAAATCGAAAGGCCACTCCTCCATACTAATTATTCATGACCTCTCTGCGGCCTTTGACACCGTTGGTCATGCTCTCCTTCTTCAAACTCTTCAATCACTTGGTCTCTGTGAATCTGTCCTCTCGTGGTTTTCCTCTTATCTCTCCCAATGCTCATTCAGTGTCTCCTTTTCTAATGATACCTCCTCCCCTCGTCCTGTCTCGGTTGGAGTCCCCCAAGGCTCTGTCCTTGGTCGCCTTCTATTTTCTCTTTATACTGCCTCTCTTGGCAAACTTATTACCTCTTTTGGATTCCACTACCACCTGTATGCTGATGACACCTAGTTATAGCTCTCCTCCCCGGACCTCTCCCCTGCCGTCCTGCAACGTGTCACTTCTTGCCTTTCTTCCATCCCTGACTGGATGTCCTCCCACTTTCTGAAACTCAATCTCTCTAAAACTGATCCTCCTCTTTCGCTCTCCCTTCAAGTTAGTGGTACCCACATCAGTCCATCCTTGCAAGAGCGCTGTCTTAGCGTCATACTTGATTCTGGCCTCACCTTTGAGCCTCACATCCAGCATGTTGCCAAATCCTGTAGATTCCATCTTAAAAACATAGCCCACATCCGCCCCTTTTTTACACCAGATGCTACCAAGGAGCTTGTCCATTCTCTAGTAATTTCCCTCATGGATTATTGTAACCCTCTCCTGATTGGTCTTCCCAAAAGCCGTACTGCACTGCTACAGTCCATAATGAACGCTGCTGCCAGACTGATTTTCCTCTCTAGTCGGTTCTCTCACACCTCACCCCTCTGCCAGTCCTTACATTGGCTTCCTGTATGCTACAGGAGTCAATTCAAGGTACTAATTCACACCTATAAAGCACTGAACAACTCTAGCCCCTCTAATATCTCCTCACAGATCTATAGGTATGGCCCTTCTCGGTATCTCCGCTCTGCCTGTGACCACCTCCTGTCCGTTGTCCGCACCCGTACGGCCAACTCACGCTTGCAGGACTTCTTGCAGGCGGCTCCCTTCCTATAGAATAGCCTGCTTACTGCCATCAGACTCTCCCCTAGTCTTTTAAGAAGTGCCTTAAAACCCATCTCTTTAGGAAAGCTTATGGCCTCCAAGACTAACCTCTACCTCACATACCTGTCTTTTGCTCTCTCCTAAAGGGCAGCCCACCTTATTTGACTGCAAATTCCTGTCCTAATGTGTTTTACACCCACCTCCTATAGAATGTAAGCTAGATTGAGCAGGGTCATCTTCAACCTATTGTTCCCGTATGTTTTCTCTAATTGTCCTATTTATAGTTAAATCCCCCTCTCATAATATTGTAAAGCGCTATGGAATCTGTTGGCGCTATATAAATTGCGATAATAATAATATATATCCCAGGACATACTTGAAAATGAGAGAAATCTCAATGTATCTTTCCTGGTAAAATATTTTATAAATAAATAAATATATACGCTTAATTTGTGGTTATATACTACACCATTAGATTTTTCTTCCTTCTTTTCCCCTTATGTTTGATGATACTCAAACTAGAGGGGTAAGTGTTTAATTTTATTTTTAGCTCTCCACTTAGGAAATTGGACTTCACCCCAAATATACCTATATTTCCTATTAAATCCCTGCTCACCAAGGAGACCCAGGTATCAATCAAAATCTGGGGCTCCCCTTTGCAACATTTACTGGTCCCAGACTGAAAGATAAGCTGCATTCATTGCTCAAAGTGCACATGGACTTAAATCCCCATTTGCTACAATGCGGTTTGAGCGCGGTTATTCAATACCTGAGGGCTCCCCTCTGTGAGCTGAGAACACAATTGACCCCAAAGAGAGCACTGCATACAGTAATTTAAATCGCTCTCTGCCACTGTGTTTCTCTGTGAGCACTTGATTGAGGGAGACCCCTCCCCGGGTTTCTCTCCATGCCCCCAGGTCATTTTGATTGGTGCTGGGCTTTGTCAGTTACCCACCACCGATCACTATGTAAAGCATGAATCACAATGCAATGGCAAGTTGCAGACATTTCAGAATGGCATAGATACTCCTGTTATGTTGAAAACTAACAGTATATGGTTGCAGCATACCACTCTCTACTGTTTTAGCTTAGAGTTCCTTTGATAATATCAATACTGATATTAAAATCTGGAAACCCTTGGAATTAGCATTAGATTAAGATTAGGATTACACTATTGTTTAAGATAAGGGTTATGCAGAAGATTGGTTTCAGTTTGGAGTAAGGGTTTGGTCTTGGATTAAGGATAGGATTGATACTTTGCAAAGGTATAAACAATGATCAGCCCCAACATTAAAACCACCTGCCTAATATTGTGTAGGTTCCTGTCGTGCAACCGAAATAGCTCTGATACATCGAGACATGAACTCCACAAGACCTTTGAACCTGTGCTGTGGTACTGGGCACCAAGACATTAGCAGCAGTTCCTTTAAGTCCTTCGAGTTGCGAGGTGGGACCATTCAGATTGAGATCTGGGAAAACTGGAGGCCAAGGCAACACCTTCAATTCTTTTCATGGTCCTCAAACCATTGCTGAACATTTATTTGTAGTGTGGCAGGTGCATTACCTGCTGAAAGAGGCCACTGCCATCAGGGAACACCATTGCCATAAAGGTGTGTACATGGTCTGCAACAATCTGTAGGCAGGTGATACTTGTCAAAGTAGAACATATTCCAGAGCATAACACTGCCTCTGTCTGCCTGCCTTCTTTCCATGGTGCATCCTGCTGACATATCTGCTCCACGTGATCTAAAAGAAAATTTTGGTAGGTACTAACCACTGCATACTGGAAACACCCCACAAGATTTGCAATTTTGGAGATTCTCTGACAGTCATCTATATAGTCATCACTATTTAGCTCTTGTCAAAGTTACTAGATCTTTTCGCTTGCCATTTCAGCACATGGAATTCAAGAATTGACTGTTCACTTGCTGCCTAATATAATCCCACACCATGGCAGATACCTTTGTAACAATATAATCAATGTTATTCACTTCACCTGTCAGTAGTTTTAATGTTATGTCTGATGCAAAGGGGGTCATTCTGTATTTAGGATATATAGCTAAGTACAACATAGCGATTTTTATTACAGTAGCACACAATAAACTGCTAAATTGCAATGTGCATGTAAAAAGAAAAGAATAATGCACCATAATTATTGATAGAAAGTGCTGCTAAAATGGGTGTATAATAGGGCTCGAAACAAACCATATGACTCGGTGGTGTGTACTTTCACAAATGGTATGAATTTATGGGTTCGTTTGAACTGTCACACAGATACAAAGCCCCCAAAATGTGGAATAGGCACATCAAATCCATCTATCAAAATTCTAACTGTAAAAATGTAAACCTAGCTGGACCTTAGGGCGTGCTATGCCATCCTACAATAGGAGGGTTATATTGCCTTTAGGATGACATAGTACACCCTAACAATCTGGCCCTAGAAATAGCCCCATTCATGACTACACTGGGCATCACAACAATGGTAGAAGTCAGTGAACTATTTTAGGCTATTAATGTCGGACAACATATATGAGCTGATGGCCGAGCAAACCAACCTGTATGCCAGCCAATATCTGAATCCCGGGTCACAATACAGTAGAAAAAAGATGTCGTATCCCACTGATATTGCAGAAATGAAAACATTTTGAGCACTAACCCTGATATTGGGTATTGTGGAAAAGCCAAATATTAGGTCCAACTGACACAAGTACCACATCCTGACTAAAACTCTTTTTCCTGGGGTTATGAAGATGGATCGCTATGCGCAAATTCTGCGATTCCTCCATTTGAACAATAACGCTTTGTGTCTCCCTATAAACAACTTATTGTTTAACAGGCTCTACAAAATTTGGGCTTTTATCCAACTCCTGTCTGACAATTTTCCCCAAATTATATACCAGACCAACACATTTGCATTAACGAATCCTTGTAAAATGTAAAGCTAGACTGCCTTTCAAATAATATATTCTATCAAAGCAGTTATGATATGGCATTAAATTCAATAAATTATGCAAATCCACTACCGGCTATAATTTGGCATTAAGGATTTATGAAGGGAAGGATAGTCATCTTGACCCACCAGGATGCCCTGATTAGGTAGGGAAATGCAGTAAAATTGTGTGGGAACTGATCTTTCCCTTGTTAAATGAGGGTTATCAACTGTGGGTTGATAATTATTATACTAGCATTGATTTATTTAAAAATGTATTAAGTTTCATAACACTAGCATGTGGCACAGTGTGTAAAGCATGCAGAGGTTTCCCCCAAACCCTGACAAGTGGCAGGAACAGTAGAGGCTCTTCTTCAGCTCTAAACCAGGATTAGGTGCTGTCCCTGTAGTACACAGGTAAGAAAGATGTGTACGTGCTATCTACAATGCACAATGAAAGTCCATTTCCACTATCTGTGAGAGAAAGAACTGAGCAGCTAGAAAAAAACTGATGTGCATTGTAGACTACAGCAAATAGTGGTATGGGGGGAGTAGACTTGGCTGATCAATGCATACAGCCTTATCTTAGCAATTGAAAACCTAGGTCCTGGTACAAGAAAACTGCAATCTATTCAAGCCAGGTTGCTATTTTTAAGTCATATGTGCCGTATAAAAAAACAGCCATAGGGAAGCCATACCCATTTTTTAATTTTATGTTAAAACATTTGTTTTATATTTTATTTACACACAGGGCCAGTGCATGAATTTATGCCACCCTCGGCAAAACTAATTTTGCTGCCCCCTTCGCTCCTGGCTTAAATCAATGTTGGGACAGAGTCACTATAGTATTCGGAATACAGGTTTATATTCCTAACCCTATAGTGTTCCTTTAAAAGTATTGATTTTAAATGGTTCTTTCTGTCCAAATGCAATCACTAATACGCACATACACAAACTCATGTACACACTCATTCACTAACTTACACTCAATGGTCCACACAATCACAATTTGTGACCCAAACACTGGCCCAAGCAGACACACACACACACACTGACCCAAGCAGGCACACACACTGACTCAAGCAGACGCACACTGACCCAAGCAGACAGACACACACACACTGATCCAGACACACACACACTGACCCAAGCAGGCACACACACACAAACTGACACAAGCAGACACACATACTGACGCAGACACACAAACAGTGACCAAAGCAGACACACACACACACACACACTGATCCAAGCACACACACACACACTGACCTAAGCAGACACACATACACACACTCTGCTTTGATCAGTTTGTGTGCTTGGGTCAGAGTATGTGTGTGTGTGCCTGCTTAGGTCAGTGTGTGTGTGTGTGTCTGCTTGAGTCAGTGTGTGTGTGTGTCTGCTTTGATCAGTTTGTGTGCTTGGGTCAGACACACACACACACTGACTCAAGCAGACAGAAACATACTCACTGAAGCAGACCGACACACATTATTTAAAACACACACTCTATTAAGTCCCGCTCTTGCCTTCACTTCACATTGACTCTCTGTGTGCCCCATGCTTCTGGACTGCGCCTGGCTGCCTCAACTCTCTCAGCTCTGCCCTTGCTATCCTCCCACCCACTTGACCCCAAGTACAGGGCAAGGGGCGGAAGCACTCGAACGAGGCACCCTTGCGCTGCTGGCATATTAGAATGGGGGGCTCTGTAAACTTTGCGGTCTGAGGTTGATAAACTGCAGCTAGGTAATTGCTCCCAGTGCCGGGTGCTATGACTGCGGCATTAACTGTAGACCTTGTCCCACATAGAGGGGTGGCCCAAATCAGCAGTAAAGCCGGCCCTGTTTACCCAGTCCTCCAATCCTCCGTATTTGAAATCAGAGGATGTCCAAAAACTTTGTGACAAACACTTTCTTTCCACCCCCCCACATCCTGTAAAAAGTCACCGAAGAGAAAGTATTATGTTTGCTATTAAAAAGGACTCTAGCTATTACTTACCTTCCTCCCCATCTTTACCTGCCATGTGCATAATAGATTGTTTCAGAGTCTACCATACAGAGCTAAATGGCTATTGAATCACTCTGTGTGTGACTTTGTCAGTTTGTTTGATTATTCTGGATTTCTGACCACAGCTTGTCCTGATTACTCTTGGTTAGCTGCCTTTACCAACATATTGGCTTGTTTTACCAACTACACTGACTCCTGGACTCCCATGACCTTGGCCTGTCCCTGTTGTTGTTAGGCCTGGACATTATAAAGTGGCGACACCAAACAACTCAAAATATTAAATTTAGAATACTTCTTAAAATGATATGCAATCATGGGGCCAATTTTCTGTCTTAGTGTGTGACATAGGACCAGAAAATCACTTAGTCAATTGAAAAGGGCAATGAATATATTTTGCCTTGTGACTTACAGAAGAAACAGTACATGGGGGACCGTTATATTCTTGAGACAATGTTAAAGGGATACTATAGTCACTAGAACTATTACAGCTATATGTACTGGTTTTAGTGTCTGCAGCCTGTCCGTGCTGACTTTTTATGTAAAAAATGCCTTTACAGAGAAAAGCTATTATTTACATTGCTGCCTAGTAACACCTCTAATGGCAGTCACTCAGACAGCTACTAGACGTGGTTCCTATCTCTGTGCTGCACACAGTGCAGCACCTAGTGAAGCACCTACGTTCAGCATCTCCACGCTCTGCATGGAAACACTGAACTCTCCCCATAGAGACTGATTCAATAAATCTCTATTGTGAGATGATTATTGGCCCAGCATGCCATTTTGTCATGCATGAATGCGCAATATTTTGTCAATGCTTGCCAACTTTTCAAAACCCATAAAACCTACTTGTTGTATTGTACTTTTAAGACAAATATGAGTTTTTAAAATAGTGAAACATATACAGATGATGATATCATCCGTAAACGTGCAATTCCTGCGTAAAAAATGCACAAAAAACCCCACTAACCTTAAAATATGGTTTTGTGACTAAGTGACCACTAGAAAAGATTGGACATACCCCAATTTGAATACCCTAGTTTCTCTACTTTTGCAAATGGTATGCCATTATAGGTGTAATTCTCATTCCTGTAGTGCCATTTGGTCTCAGAGACAACATATGCCCAGCAAACGAATCATGCAAATTTCAGTGTGTAGAAATATTTCACAGTGTAACTTTCCAAAACACCATAAAACCTGTACATGGGAGGCATTGTAACAGTAACGGTAAAATGCACACAGTTAAAATTCCATGCAGAACTTAGAAAATAACATAATTTCTTTACTCCTCACACTTTTTAAAGATTTTTTTCATATTATATTATTTGATGTGAAATAAAAGCCCTATTTCTCCTATACCAAATGATATATAGCGAGCGTGGGTACACTTAATAGTAAAGAGATAAATTATGGTTGAATAGACATGTAGCTCAAATTCTAGGTTTTGTATAGGTTCAGAAGTAGTATAATTGCCTCCATCCTTAGAGGGACACTATAGTCACCCAGACCACTACAGCTCAATAAAGTGGTCTGGGTGCCAGGTCCCTCAGGTTTTAACCCTTCAGATGCAAACAGAGAAACTGCTATGTTTACATTTGGGGTTAAGCCAGCCTCTAGTGGTTGTCTTCCGGACAGCCACTAGAGGCGCATCTGCAACGCTGGAGGCATATTATGCCTCCATCGCGCAGAGTGTCAATAGGAAAGCATTGAGAAATGCTTTCCAATGGACACTTTGAATGCGCGTACGGCAGTTGCCGCGCATGCGCATTCAGCTCCTGTGACGTCGAACGGGGGAGCTGATGTCGGCGGGGGAGGAGAGGTCACCAGTGCCGAGGGAGCCCGGCCCTTGATTAAGGTAAGTTGCTGAAGGGGTTTTAACCCCTTCAGCGCCACGGGAGGGGGACCCTGAGGGTGGGGCACCCTCAGGGCACTATAGTGTCAGGAAAACCGCTTTGTGTTCCTGACACTATAGTGATCCTTTAAGGGTTTAAATAGGACTCTGTTGTGGCACTATAACATCACAAGATAGTGGCAAAGGCATACTTTGGGGGACATGTTTTATTCAGAAGAGCTTAATGAGCATAATTTGGGGGGATTTATCACATTTCAGAATGCCCATCAAAAACATGTGTATTTAAAAAAAAAAAACGCAAAAACAATTTACCACAGTTATTTGACATAAACTGGCAAATTAAAATTATTTATATAAAAAGTATTCATAGATATAGCCAACAATTATATTACAAAATTCCTTATGAATCAAATAAAAAAAATCTTCTGTGCCTCATGCAAACAATTTTTTTTAGTGAACATTATACTAAGATCTACAAAGAAATTAATATTATGTATGTATACAAAAAAAACTACATTAGCACTCACCTTCTGTCCTCTATCTGAAAAATAAACAAAGGGAAAAAAATCTTATGAGTGAATTTTAAAAAAATCATTATATTTACATTTAAATTATATTTGACATTTTTTAGATATTTTCATATTATGAGACAGTTTTGCAGAGTTATTGTTAAACTTATCAGAAGTGTACTTTATCATTTTGTTTCAGTTTAATATTCCTGCAAATGAATGATTTCCCATGGGGATTAAAAGGAAACTATAGTCACCAAAGCAACTACAGCTTATTGTATTTGTTCTGGTGAGTAAAATCATTCTCTTCAAGATTTTTGCAGTGAATATTGCCTTTTTAGTGATAACTCCACTGGCCACACCTTAGATGACTGCTAAAGCTGCTTCCTTGGGCAGTGCTGCAGAGTAAGCAGCATTGCCATTCAGTGTCTCTACCCTGTGCATGCAGACACTGAACTTTCCTCATAGAGATGCATTGATTCAATTAATCTCTATGAGGAGATGCTAATTGGCAAGGGCTGTGTTTGACTTGTGCTAGCTCTGCCCCTGATCTGCCTCCTAAACAGTCTCAGCCAATTCTATGGGAAAACATTGTTTTGATTGGTTCAGACCACCACTTTTGATTATGTCAGCAGATAGGGGCAGGTCTGAGGCAGAGACGGGCAGAGATAGCAGCTTCAGACTTGAATACAAGTAAGATTTTACTATATTTAGGGAGGCCAGGGGAGGCCAGGGTGGCTAGATGATGTTTGTGCTCCTGACTCTATAGTGTTCCTTTAATGCTTTCCTATGGGGATTTCACTGACGCTAGAAGACATCCAGCATCCTTTAGGGAACTCAGAGTCTCCTAAAATCCCAGAAGCACCTAAAATGCCTGTCTAGTGGCAGTCTTAGTACATGCAGGACTAAGGGGGGCATGGGCACTGAACCCAGATCACTTTAATGAGTTGAAGTGGTCTGGGTGCCTATAGTGTCTGTAATGATATTAACCCCTTAAGGACCAAACTTCTGGAATAAAAGGGAATCATGACATGTCACACATGTCATATGTCCTTAAGGGGTTAAAATAATCAGATATGACAAAAAAATTAAATATAATGAGGTTAATGCTTTTAGAGGCACCAGTAGGGGCAGTGTATAGGCCATTCTATAATTTCCTTAAGCCATGTGCTTCTGGCAGTGACATCACAGGCCAGCCTACTTTAGGAATACATTGAATAAAAACCAGATGTAGGAGGGATGGAGTCTCTCTTTTGCGCTCCCCTTGACTGCCTAATAATGTAGCAGCTGACTGTTTAGCTCCCACCCCACGGGCTGGGGCCTGTGTAAGTTTGTCCATGTTTTATATTGTACCATATGTAACATTATTCTATTGTAACGTTTAGCTGCTATAGCCTTTTGTAAGTAGCATGTTGTAGTTTTGTATGGTATAATTATTGTAGTAAATTGACATTCTGCTAGCATCTGTTTACTTGTTATTAGAATTTTAATAAATATACATGTATATATATATATATATATATATATATACATATATATATATATATATATATATATATATATATATATATTAAAATGGTAATGTTGTTATTTATTGCTTAATTATTATATATTAATTAAAATATTAATATTCATCTTTAAGTCACGGCCACAACAGTGTCCCTGTAACAAATTATACAATTATTGAAAATAGCATTGAAAAAGACCTACAGAATCGAAATGTCGATCTGCCACAGTCGATCTGCCACATTGATGTACGAAGATTTAAAGAACACACTAAATTTAAGAAGCTTTTTTATTTTTGCGCAGGTTGCCCCTAGACAATGTTGTTGTGTTTTTATTTTCTTGTAAGGAGAGTGTTTGCATTGAGTCCAGCAAGAATCTCATTGGGTTAAAAGATTGTCATAGAGAAGCACTAGAGGCAAACCAAGTGCCTGGCATCACTATACACCGAATTTAAAATAAATTCAGTTATTGAATTTAATTTTGTCTAAAGCCCCTAGTGTCTATCTCAAATGACAGTAACTAGGTGTATGTGTGGGCACTGCAAATATAACAAGTGCCATTTTTATCTGCACAGATCTATGGGCAGAATCTATGCTACAAATTCACTTCAATAACATTAAATTATTTCTGGTGCTTTGACTGTCTCTTTAACCCTAGTCCTAGTCAATATAAACAGCAAAAGAACTTCACCTAATGAAGTGGTTTTAGTGTATAAACCATACCCTATACTCTTTTATCTGTCATTTATGAGTTAAATAACTTTAAGCAGTCCTAGTCATAGCTTCTATGCATATGACCTACACAGTCTCCCTACACATTTCCTGTAAAGAGATATCTAGTGTTTAAACTTCTTTTGTTGCATAGTCTGTTTAATTTACAATTTCTTATCTCCGGCTATGTTAACAGCATGCTAGAACCTGTTGGAATCTCTTGTGTGAGATTAAAGTTCAATTAACAGAGCACTAGATAAAAACGTCTAAAGTAAACACACTGCGTAGTCACATCTGATTGAAAATGACACTGTGTTTTCAAGGAGGATATGTGAATAAGCTGTATAAACAGAAACAAAAGTGATTTAACTCCTAAATAAAAAATGTAGACTACAGGGGCTTGACCTATACACTAAAACTGCTTAAAGGACCACTCTAGGCACCCAGACCACTTCAGGTTAATGAGGTGGTCTGGGTGCCAGGTCCCTCTAGGATTAACCCTTTTTATTATAAACATAGCAGTTTCAGAGAAACTGCTATGTTTATAATAGGGTTAATCCAGCCTCCAAATCCTCTAGTGGCTGTCTCATTGACAGCCGCTAGAGGCGCTTGCGTGATTCTCACTGTGAAAATCACAGTGAGAGCACGCAAGCGTCCATAGGAAATGCTTTCCTATGAGACCGGCTGAATGCGCGCGCAGCTCTTGCCGCGTATGCGCATTCAGCCGAAAGGGAGGATCGGAGACGGAGAGGAGGAGGAGAGCAAGAGGTAAGTTTAACCCCTTCCTCACACCAGAGCCTGGCGGGAGGGGAACCCTCAGGGTGGGGGCACCCTCAGGGCACTATAGTGCCAGGAAAACGAGTAGTGGTCCTTTAATTAGGCAAACGTTATTTTGGTGCTTAGAGCATCCCTTTAAAGGCTACTGAAAGAAAAAAAAAATGAAACTTTCATCAAGAGCTCCAAGGTATATCTAAAGTTCAGGAATTATGTATTTCCAGTTCTGTTCCATTGGGGATATTAACAAAACCTGGATGGGTACATGCCTTGAAAGTCCATTCCTTGTTTCCTTTCCCAGCCCAAGAAGTGGGGTTGGTCAACAAGAAGGTTTTACAGAATTAGTAAGTGTCATATATTGATATCAGCGGCAAAGTGTTTATTATTAGTTTATTCAGCATTTTCATTTATCAGCACTGATGAGTGGAACTCTGGCTAGGGCCTAAACAGCACCTCTAAAAAGTTCCTGCTGGATTGAATGATATCTCCACAATAAACCACAATGAGAGGTTCCTCGTTGGTTCTTCCTGGTCTGGTGGAGGGCTCTATGTTGTTCTACCTTGTCTGGACAAGAAGCAGCTTTACAAACTTTCTAATGTTTTATTTAAAAATACCCATATGTCAATTGTTGTATGAAAAGTGAAAGAGCACTTACTTGGATTATTTGGTCGACTCCCACTTGAGCAGACAGGACAACATTCTCCCTCAGGAACCACAGGATTGTCACAGTTTAAGACATCAACACAGGAAATTTCATCACAAAGGATGGCACCATTATCACACACACAGATCTGGCACGCCGTGGGTTTCCAAACATCTCGGTTCATGTAGATTTTATCACCTTGCCTGCATGCAATTTCTTCTACTTCTCCTGAAATGATAATAAAAGTCTTTAGAACAATCAAGGAATATGATATTGAAATCAAATTAAAATAAATACTGATAACCTTATAATTGAAAATACAACAAAGAGATATTTTAAGTATTTTTGGAGACAATGAAATTGGTGAACATGGACTGCTGTACTACATATATCATTATATGAGCTAGTTCCTGGTCTCGTAAGAAAGTTTAGATTTACATATAGTAAGGCACATTTTGAATTTTAAAAAGTTTTTCTTTTATTTTTTTATGTTTTTTTATCACTATTCCAGAGAATTCCTTCAAAAGGGAACTGTCACTTCTTACTATGTTAATATTCTGTTTACTTAGCTTCTACATTTAACAAAGCTATTTTTGAGATGTCTGAAAAATAAAAGTAAAGGTAGAAATCCACACATCTATCCTGGAAATGGGTGCCTCCATTTTGACTTCCTGTCAGTCACTGTTATAAATATTGCCCCTTTTCTGCAAACAGTTAAACGTATAGGAGAATTTTAAACAATATTTCTGTTATCCTCTTTATTTTAATTGTGTGTTCCTGGCCTTGTCTTAACTGAACTGGATCAATTGTCAATTGGTAACTATTTAATATACATTTCAAAAGAAAAGAGAACATCACTTAAAAAAAGGTAACACAGCTTATTGGTAATTTATTTTATTATTATTATTATTGCCATTTATATAGCGCCAACAGATTCTGTAGCGCTTTACAATATTATAAGAGGAGGGTTTTAATTATAAATAGAACAATTACAAAACACTTACAGGAACGATAGGTAGTTGAGGACCCTGCTCAAATGAGCTTTCAGTCTATAAGAGGTGCGGTATAAAACACAATAGGACAGGAAATGGCAATCAAATAAGGTGGGAGTGAAGCAGAGCTTGAGGAGAGAGTAGAGTGCTGCCCTTTCGGAAAGAGCATGGGACAGGTATGTCAGAAAGGGGTTATTCTGGGAGGCTACAAGCTTGCCTAAAGAGATGTTTTTTAAGGCACTTCTTAAACGATTGAAGACTAGGGGAGAGTCTGATGGTGGTAGTCAGGCTATTGCATAGGAAGGGAGCCGCCCGCGAGAAGTCCTGCAAGCTTGAGTTGGCCGTGCGGGTGCGAGCAGTGGACAGGAGAAGGTCATTGGCAGTGCGGAGAGATAGAGAAGTGGAATACTTATGGATCTGTGAGGAGATATAAGAGGGGATAAAATTGTTCAATGCTTTATAGGTATGTACTAGTACATTTAATTGACTCCTATAGGATACAGGAAGGCAATGTAAGGACTGGCAGAGGGATGAGGTGTGAAAGGAGCAACTGGAGAGGAAAATCAATAGCGTCAGCATTCATTACTGACTGTAGGGGGAAAGTACGGCTTTTGGGAAGACCAATTAGGAGAGGGTTACAATAATCCATGCGAGCAATTACTAGAGCATGGACAAGCTCCTTAGTAGCATCTTGCATAAGAAAGGGGCAGATGCGGGCTATGTTTTTAGGATGGAATCTACAGGATTTGGTAACAGACTGGATGTGAGGCTCAAAGGTGAGGACAGAGTCAAGTATAACACTAAGACAGCGCGCTTCCAAAAATAGACTGATGTTGATACCACTAATTTGATGGGAGAACGAAAGAGGATCAGTATTAGGAGGAGGAATTAGGAGGAGGAAAGACAAGGAGCTCAGTTTTAGATTGAGTTTTAAAAAGCGACATCCAGTCAGAGAAGGAAGAAAGGCAAGCAGTGACACATTGCAGGATGGCAGGTCCCGGGGAGGAGAGGTATATCTGAGTATCATCAGCTTACAGGTGGTAGTGGAATCCAAAAAAGGTAATATGTTTGCCAAGAAAGGCAGTACAAAGAGAAAATAGAAGGGGACCAAGCACAGAGCATTGGGGGACTCCAACCGAGACCGGACGAAGGGAGGAGGTATCATTAGAAAAGGAGAAATAGGGCATGATCAACATTGTCAAAGGCAGCAGAAAGGTAAAGAAGAATTAGTATGAAGAAGTGACCTTTGGATTTAGCTGCGATTAGGTCATTAGTAACTTTGATAAGAGCAGTCTCAGTAGAGTGCAGGGGGCTGAAGCCAGATTGAAGAGGGTCAAGGAGAAAGTTGTAATTGAGGAAGTGAGACATGGGTAAAGACAAATCTTTCCAGTAGCTTCGAGGAAAAAGGGAGCAGAGATATGGGACAATAGTTAGAGGGGGAGGACGGTTCAAGAGATGTTTTTCTCAGGATGGGTACTACAGTGGCATGTTTAAGGTCAGCAGGGACAACACCAGAAGAGAAAGAGAGCAGTTGAAGATGTATGTTAAGGAAGGCACAAAACAAGGGGGGAGAGATAAGATAAGGTGAGATGGGACAGGATCAAGCGGGCAAATGGGGGGGTGAGAGGAAAGGAGAAGCACAGCCACCTCTTGTTCGGGAGCCAGGGATAAAGTCTGAAGGATAGGAAAGACATGATCTATGTGTGGTTCAGAAAGAGGGAGGCAGGGTGGGGAGAATTCTTTCCTTAGCTGTTTAATCTTGTCGGTAAAGTAGCATGCAAATATATTGGTTGTAAGGTTAGTTTGAGGAGTGGCCACAGCAGGGCGAAGAAGAGAGTTAAAGATATCAAAGAGGCACCTGGGATTGCAGGAGTATAAATTAATGAGAGAGGAAAAGTATAACTGTTTAGCGAGGGCAAGGGCAGCGCTGTATGAACACAATGTGAATCTATAAGGGAGAAAGTCTGACTGGGTGTGAGTCTTCCTCCAGGAGTGTTCAGCAGAACAGAAGCATCTTTGCAGGTAGCGTGTTGATTTAGTGTGCCAGGGTTGGGTGCGTGTCCTCCTTGAGGTGCATGTTTGAAAAAGGGATGCAGTGTTCAGGGCAGAGGTGAGGATATTGTTATATGTGGAGATGGCCAGTGAGGGACAGGAGAGAGAAGGGATGGAAGGGATGGATAGGAGTTATGAATCAATATCAGCTGACAGTTGCTGGAGGTCATTAGAATTAAAGTTCCTCCTGAGATGAGGGGGGTTAGGCTGAGGTTGTTGGGTGAGGGGGTTCTCGAGAGAAAATTATAAGAGGTGGTGATCATACACTGTACATGAATAAGAGAAAATAAGGTTGAGGGTATTGCCAGCTACATGGGTGGGAGAATTAGCCCACTGTGATAGCCCAAGGGAGGAAGTAATTTAAAGTAGTTTAGAGGCTGCTGAGATCAAGGGTGGATTAATGAAATATTGAAGTCCCAGAGAATTAGGGATTTAATATTAGAGGAGAGGAAGTAGGATAGCCAGGCAGCAAAGTGGTCAAGGAAGAGGAGGGTGATAAATAACAATGTTAGCAGAGATGGGTTTGAAAAGGCAAATCAAATTAATTTTAAATAATGAGAAAGAGGGGGTGGGCAGAGGTTTGAAGGAGCAGTGAGGGGAGAGTAAAAACCCTATACCACCACCTTTACATTCAGAGTGTCTTGTGTTGTGGGTAAGTTAATGACCACCAAAGGATAACGCTGCAGGGGTAGCAGTGTCAGAGGGGGAGAGCCATATTTATGTTAAGCCTAGTAAGTCTAGGGAACGAGAGATGTAAAGGTTGTGGACAGCAGTGTATTTTGCAATATTGCAAAAAGAGCATGTAAAGTGGGAGATGGTGGAAGATGGTGTCACCAGGAACAGGTGAGCAGAAAGATATGGATATATTAGTAATGAGAGAAGTTAAAGTGAAAGGGAAAAATAGAAGGAAGAACATTATTAAAAGGAAATTTATTTTGTTCTGTAGATATGAAGATTATACACACACACACATATACATATACATATATATCTATGTTCAATGAAACTTCCCCGAACATAGACAAATGCACCAGAGCAGGGAACCCCTCTAATCTAATCTGGTAGTAAGTGTGAGCCGTGTACACACACACACATATATAGAGTGTTTAAACCATGATTAACGCATGCAGTTTATTAACAGAGGGATTTCAGGTGAATATAGGTTTAGGGACTTTATTGGTGTGTTTGATTCAATGGTGTAATTTCCAAAGAAGTAACAGTTCCGCTTTAACTGAAGAAATGTTGATGCAACCTTTTTCTGAGTCAACATTTCTGTAAATATATATTGGAAAGCAATCCTATTGGTTGGAGCCCACAATTCCTCTATGGTGGTGGCTGGGCAGAAGGTTCGAAATTATTTAACTGTCCCCCTCTTGCCAGCTCTCCCTTAGCCTAAAATCAGGAACTTAAATCATTGAAAATTCAGTCTACTCATATTAGATTCTTGCCAACAATAACACCAGTGTATGCTACAGCAGTGACAAGGGACAACGGTAACTCTTTAGGTGTAATATTCCCTCTGCCCCTGTTTTTTATCCAAATGTCCCTCTATTGAAGCTCCATATTTTTGTGTATGACTGTACAGAGTTTCACAATAGATATCACAACAATGTGCCATTAACGTATAAAAAAAGTTTCTAAAAATCAGTTTGTAAAAAATAAGGTATATTGCCACACCTCCCAATGTAGGATGGACAGTCAATATTTTGGGCCCTCTGTCTCTCTTTTCTATGCTCATGTCCCTCTTTTCTATTCTAATGTCCCTCTTTTCTAGGAGCTCCATAGTATTGTTTCTGTGTGTATAGCAGAGCTCCACAGCAATAATATTCCCAGTGATGTATCTTTAAGCTACAATAAAAGTGTTTAGAAATCAATCTGTAGAGATAACACATATTGTAGCATAAATTGTCTAATTGCATACAATGTTAGTAAGTCACCTATAAGTTATCATCATAACCCCGTCCCTAGCCTCATCACCTCTCATCCCCTTAAAATGAAAGAGTTCCCCTTTGTCCATTTAAAATGTGGGGAGGTATGCATTGGTCTTTGTTAAAGGGACAGTATAGTCACCAGATCAACTACAGCTTAATGAAGTTGTTGTGGTGTGTATAGTATGTCCCTGCAGGCTTTTTGCTGTAAACACTGCCTCAGAGAAACGTTAGTGTTTTCATTGTGGTCTAGGGACACCTCCAGTGACAGTCACTCAGATGGCCACTAGACGTGCTTCCTGTTTTAGTGACGCACATGCATGGAGGTGCTGAACTTTCCCCATAGAGATGCATTTATGCTAATTGGCCAGCACGGCATTCTTTCCTTTGGAAAATCATTGGATTGGGTGGGATCTTCAGTTCTGATGATGTCAGCAAAGGGGGCAGAGCCAGCGCAGGCGCTTCAGCACGGTGCTGAAATAAAGGTGAGTTTTCTTTCATTTTAAGGGGCATAATCACATAAAAGTTTATCTTTCAGTTACGTATATGGTTATCAGCTGGGCCTAAAGTCACATGAAATGATACATAATTGTGACACTCTTTTACATGTTGGAAGGTATTTGGTCAAATCACAGCAAACTGAAATTTAAATAGAACAGAAGAAGAAGACGAACACTGGTAATTAACATGTAACACATTATCTAAAATTTGTAAAATGAATTCAGCTTTCTGAAACCACTTGGCAACAGTGCACATTTACATTAAGATCCAAAATGATCCTTCCATAAAAAGTGATTCATATCGTAGGAACATTCTGCTTGAAGGAACATCTGGTTCCCAGAGTACATTTTCTAAGCACAGCAATTCATGCTAGGCTCTTGTGAGAAAACGGATTTCACAGCTGAATAAGCCACTCTGGATAGCATTCCATTTCTTTTTCCCTTCTGTGCATGACTTATTACATTATATTCTGTTTAACAAAAGCAGATCTTTTTCCCCAGATGTCTGGCATAAGATTTTTATCTTCTGAAATAGTCTTCCATCTACAACGCGTTCCACTTAGACGTGCATGTCAACTCTGAATCCATGGTGCTTGCAAATTACTTAACACAGGCTTATTTATCTAGAAATTGTATTATGAAAAAGACATTTCTCCTGCACTGACATGTTTTAATACAGGGTCAATGCAACAGAGCTAAAATATAATCAAAATAAAAATGTAAACATTGGAAAAATAATACAGCCAAGGCTTGTGTGTAGATACTGCAAAGCAGATCATTTCAGAAACATTCAACTGGCAGCAGAGTCTAAGTCAGTTCCATTTTCCATGATGAGTAGTCAAAGTTTGGCTGTGCATTATGGGAAATGTAGTGTATATTCATCTCAAGTACCAAGAATAGATATTACAGGGCTGAGTTTGAGAAGTTATCCCATAGATGCAAAAAATTGCAGGAGAAATTTGCTTGACCCTTTTTGATTTTGAAATGTGAAATTGTAACCAAGCACACAGCCAATAAAGTGAGCTACAGTCAGTATGCAGCTCAGGTTGTGTGTGGGTTATTGTGAGGAGTGAAATTGCAGCTTAGGTTGTGTATGAATTCTGCACAAAGAGTGAACATGTTCCTTTGGTTGTGTGCGAGTTTTGCATTGAAGTTTCCAAGCACCATAACCACTATAGCATGGCTAAAATCCCAATTGCTCTATAGAGCAAAGCAGGGCCGTGTAGTTTAAAACTCATTGGCTGAGATTGTATGCTGAGAACTGTTAGACAATGAACACAGTCATGTACTGGCCATGTTTTATTCTACAGAGATATTGGCTTCTGCCCGATGGGACTCAGGTAAAGGGTCAAACTGTAACAGTTTGACATCTTACCATGGGGAAGCACCAGAGTACATTAGTGGGCTGTAGTGGCTACAGTGCATGGAGTGTTCATTTAAAAGTAGGTATCTCTAGTGTGTACAGTCATGAAATGTGCCCTGTGTGTACTCTTTCACGGGTTCCGTATATCACAATAAGAAGTCCTTTTAACATTTCAGCATACCTGATCTAAAGATGATCTGTCACTGTGCTGCTTAGGGACAGTCCCTGGAGTCTCTAAACCAGGACTTTATTAGGTCAGCAGGAGAAGGGCCTAAAATAGGGACTGTTCCACCAAAATCGGAACAGTTGGAAGGCTTGTTTTTAGACTACTACAGCAGGCTACCCTGGTCTGGTTCCACAGTAACAGTTTAGCAATGGTTTACCTATTTACTGGATCCCTGCTGGACCTGGAGGCTCCTTGGTAGTCCAGTGATTCATGGCCAGCTTCTGCAGAACTGCAGAAGCCGGAAGCCACAGTGCAAAATTACTCCTAGTATGCATATTCCTGAGACTCTCAGACACATGCTGAACCCTTAAAGACACCGTCATGACTCATTGGCTGATTTTTAGCCAATCCAATGCTTTCCCATAGGGAATGATTGACTGAAATCAGCAAGAAGGCAGGATGGGGGCGGGGTCAAACACTGTTTTAGCCAATCAGCACCTCCTCATAGAGATGTATTGAATCAATGCATCTCTATGCGTAAAATTCAGCGTCCCCATGCAGAGCGTGGAGACGCTGAATGGCAGTGCTGCCTACTGTGCAGCCAGGAAGCACATCCAGTGGCCATCCAAGGAGTGGCCACTTGGAGATGTCCCTAGGGGGCAATGTAAACACTGCCTTATCTCTGAAAAGGCAGCGTTTGCAATAAAATGCTTGCAGGCAATGAGTATACTCAATAGAACAATTACATTAAGCTGTAGTTGTTCTGGTGACAATAGTGTCCCTTTAAATTGTATTTTACCAACAGATTTCATCACTACAGGATATGCTGGGTTCTTGGATAAAACCAAAATCCCTCATATAAACATATCCGTACTGCCTGTTTATGGAGCCCCTATTACAAGATAGATAGTCATGTCATCCTCCTAAATCCTCCCCCTCTACATTAAAAAAAAACAAAAAAACATCCCAGGAATTCCAGATGTCTCTGATTTCTAAGTATGTGGAGGGATTAATTGTTAGTTACAGCGTTTGTTGGTCTGAGAGTACTGGTGCACTGGTGCAGTTAGATTAGAAAAGCATGATATTGGTATGACTAGAAAAGTTATGATGACTGTCCTATTAGGAAAGTATCTGGTGAAGAGCTCTTCTATATCTCGCACTAGTTAATATGCATTTGGTAAAAGTGTCTTTTTTTTTTTTTTTAGATTCACTGTCAGGGTTATTGTCAGGGTAAAGTATAAACTGTGGGGAAATTAATTTCACTTTTAAGGCCAAAATAGCTAAACTTAAACATAGCTGACAGATTTTTTTCCAATTCAGTTATTTTAGCCTGAACCCTCGTAAATAGCGAAATGCAGGGCAAATAGCAAAGCTGTATTTTGGCCTAAAATGTTTAATTCAGATTTCAATCCCCTACAATCCGCTGTTACATTAACAGATCCTATAATGTTACAGATATGGCAATCCCATGTCAAAGCAATGTGCTGCTTTCTTTTTCCCTTGGAACTCAGTGGGTTAAAAAGATGAGTAGGTTAAAAAAATATAGATGTATAAACGTCATAATGCTAAATACGATGTGTAACTGTAAAATATATTTATTTGAAACTTACAACCATTTCGCACAGAACAATTAGGAAGAAGATGGGTTGTTCTTGTACTTATGACAGAATATTTACTTCAATATCTGTTGGATAGTTTGATAAAGCTCTTAGTTGAAATTGCTCTGTTTTTTAAAAGGTTAAGTTACTTCCATGACTGTGACTTCTTTGCTATGATTGATAGCCTGTTAAGTTTACAGTTCAAGCAGCTGGGATATAACTTAAAAGAAAAAAAATTAATAAATAATCAGGAAGAGGAATAGGCATGCTCTTAGTTCCACTGATGTACCGGATGTCCCTCTAGTGGTTGATCCTAGAAACAACAAAATCTCTAATATAAGTATTTTTATTACAAACATGGTTTAGATAAAACAGAATACTTCTATGTGTGATTATTAAACTAGCAGTCACTCATATAGCAGAATTACGTGTCCCTCTTTAATCTATTTAAAGCATGGGTTCTCAAACTCCGGCCCCCCAGATGTTGCTGAACTACAACTCCCATCATTCTCTGGCTATCTATGTAATTCAAAGAATCATGGGAGTTGTAGTTCAGCAACATCTGGGGGGGCAGAGTTTGAGGACCCATGATTTAAAGGAACGCTATAGGGTTAGGAATATAAAACTTTCTGGCTGTATACAGTGTCCCTTTAATGCTCTTATGCGGTTACTACATCATTAAAGGCGTCCTATAGTGCCAGGAAAACAAACCCATTTTCCTGGCACTGTAGGCTCTTGGAGTGCCACCCTTTCTCGGGGCCCCCCTCTCTTGGCGCTGAAGGGGTTAAAACCCCTTCAGCTACTTACCTTAAAACAGCGCCGGGCTCCCTCGGAACTGGTGACCTCTCCTCCCCAGCCGACATCAGAGGCACACGCGCATTCAAACCCGCCCATAGGAAAACATTACTCTATTGCTTTCCTATGGGGATCTTATTTGACACTGTTAGAACGTCCAGCATCAGATAAGTGAGATTTACTCAGTGTAAATCGCGGAAGTGGCCTCTAGTGGCTGTCAGGGGCTCTCTAGAGGCTGGATTAACTCTGCAGTGTAAACATAGCAGTTTCTCTGAAACTGCTATGTTTTCAGCTGCAGGGTTAAAACTAGGGGGACCTGGCACCCAGACCACTTCATTGAGCTGAAGTGGTCTGGGTGCCTAGAGTGGTCCTTTAACAAATAAATTAATCTTTCCTACTGAAGAGTTGGAGTTGAATGTTCAGAAAGAAACATTTAAATAAATTAAAAGAATAGCAGTATTCAAACTTTCACATCCTACACTACTAGACATGCCCAAATGTTACTTGCGACTGTAATCCTGGAGCGTCCATGGCACACTTTTGAGAATTTATTTCAATCGCCAGTGCTTAATTATCATTTGCCAGTGGCTAGCAGGATAGCAGATATTTTAAGCCCTGTCTTATGTGTAGTAGAGGCCATAACTGGCAGAAAATTGTCCATTTTATACTAAATTGAAAGTGCACTTTTATGTTCTAAAGCCCTACCATTGTTTCACAAATATCTCTTGTAACAAGTTCCAAGTTTTTGTATTTTCTTTATTTTTATTGTTTACAAATGCATTAAAACTGTTGGTTTTTCACGCTGTATTAGGTTAAAGGAACACTATAGTCACCTAAATTACTTTAGCTAAATAAAGCAGTTTTAGTGTATAGATAATTCCCCTGCAATTTCACTGCTCAATTCACTGTCATTTAGGAGTTAAATCACTTTGTTTCTGTTTATGCAGCCCTAGCCACACCTCCCCTGGCTATGATTGACGGAGCCTGCATGAAAAAAAAAAAACTGGTTTCACTTTCAAACAGATGTAATTTACCTTAAATAATTGTATCTTAATCTCTAAATTGAACTTTAATCACACACAGGAGGCTCTTGCAGGGTCTAGCAAGCTATTAACATAGCAGGGGATAAGAAAATCTTAATTAAACAGAACTTGCAATAAAGAAAGCCTAAATAGGGCTCTCTTTACAGGAAGTGTTTATGGAAGGCTGTGCAAGTCACATGCAGGGAGGTGTGACTAGGATTCATAAACAAAGGGATTTAACTCCTAAATGGCAGAGGATTGAGCAGTGAGGCTGCAGGGGCATGTTCTATACACCAAAACTGCTTCATTAAGCTAAAGTTGTTCAGGTGACTATAGTGTTCCTTTTAAACGTAAAGATTATTAAATATAAACATTAAATATGCACTTTAGAATACATACAAGAATAGATACATTATTTGTTCTGTTTAATTACACGCATTTAGTTTCATTACATGCATGTCAGCAGCGCTATACATAACACATTTACATTATCTAGAAACGCCCTTGGAATCCAGAGAACTATACATTGTAAATAGGGCTAAATTGCATCCAGATGACAGGTTCATTTTAACACTTTGCAATTTTAGGCAGAATATTAAATCACATATATATTTGTGTGGCATAAATATGAATTGGAAATGTAAGTATATAAAACCGTATTTTGGTCATTCTCATATTCTCAACAATGGTCTATTTCATTCGTACATTCCTTTACAATGATGAAACAATGAGACATTTTGTAATGTTGCCAAGAGCCGAGAGATTTATTTAGCTGCTAGGGAATGCTTTTATTTTGCTATACTACAGAAAATGAGGTTTAGAATTATTTTGAGCATGAGCAAAAATATTCTCCTTCTGCCAACTTATGCTTCTCGTAATGCTAGTTAAAGTATGCAGGAGCTCTTGAGATATTATAAACATAATTTATGGGTGTTGTGGAGGAATGCATTACATTGTAAAAAATGTACTCTCACTACTGTCACTTCCCAAAGAGAATAGTCCAGATTTCTATCCTTTAACATGGTCCTTTCAATACTTCGATCACAGTGGAAGAATACCTGTTCTGTGCCACCTTTCGATCTCCGCTGGGCTTTATCTCTCAGACCTCACGGCGCACAGGTCAATTTTTACAGATTTATTTACTAAAGTGAAAATTTAAAGTGAATTCAAAGTGGATTTCAAATGTAAGGCCTTTATTTTAATTCTCACTTAAGTAAATCTGTTATTCTGTCCAGGCCTTCATAATAGAGCTGAAACAGCTCTAAAAAGTGTGAGTGTGCACTTTTGCCCTTTTGTACTCCCTTCACAGACATCGAATGTACTGCACCATAATCTGTTACTTGCTTTGTACTTATAGATTCATATACTAAGAACGCAATCTGTATTGTATGTATATATAATCTTGAGCGCTGATCACCTCCTGTCTGCTATATTTACTATCCACTTCACAAGGGTGGAGAGAACCCCTTGTCGATGATGTGCTGCTAATTATAGATATTGAGTACTTATACTCACCAGTTTTTCCAAAACCTAGAAAGGAGTCCAAAGAATATCTGTCGCTGTGTAAGTGGTGAATTGTTAGTACTGGAAGGAAATGTACCTAAAAATTGACCTAAAATGTAAATTAAAACACTATTAATAGAATGACTACTGCCTTCTTGCTTAAAGTGACACTATAGGCATCAGAACCACTACAGCTTAATGTAGTGTTTTTTTTTGGCAAACAGCCTATCTAACCAGTCTCACCAAAGTAAATGCTGCCTTTTCTAAGAAAATACAGTGTTTAGACTGCTACCAAAGGCCACCTCTAGTGTCTGTCACACCAGCAGCCACTAAAGGGACTTCCCAGGTTCGTCCCTCTAAAGATTGCCAGTGTTCAGTGTCTCCACACTCTGCATTGAGACACTAAATGCTCCTCATAGAGAAGGATTATGTTATCACATCACTGTAAGAAGGTTCTGATTGGTTGGTGCTGCACATGCACATTAGAGAAAGCATTGGAGACAAATGGCACGAATGTGAAAAAACTATTTATTTTTAATGCACACAGGGGGAGTTGATAATCTAAATCATTATTAGGCCACTTCCGTGTTACGAATAAATGTATGTATGTGTGGACTGACACACTATTCTCAACAGATTACATCTATAATACAATTATAATTTCACTACTTCTTTAGTTGCTCGTAGTAAATACGTTTGAGTTCATTATTTCAATGTCAGCATTTCAGTTGCATGTATTTCCATTGATTTCCACTAGGTGGCACTATACTGTCACTGGCTATCCAAAAAAAAAACTTGGATTATTTTAACTAACTGTATGAGTTTCAGTAGATCACACCCAGTCTGCATTGCATTATTCATGTCTTCTGAATCCATTCCAAGACACTTTCCTTAAAACTAATTTTCACTGTAGAATTTTCCTTTACATGTGACCAACCATTGTCCTAAAAAAAGCTGAGACAAAATGTTATACAAGTACTACTAACCTTGTAACTTTATTCTTTTGAGCTCATTTTTACCAACTGAGTGCCAATCCTGAGTTGTATGTAGTTCCTCACACAGTTATGAATTTGCATAGATTATTATGCAATACAGTAAACATGACTCTTGTGAGAAATTGTCTCAACAAATTCAAACATAATATAAGTCCAACTTGCTCACATTATATAGATGAGAACAATTTCTATCGCTATGGGGTTTCTTTACCACAAAAGGTGACTGACAAGCTCAGCATCAGATATATAAATTATTTCTATACATTGAAATGCAGCTTTTTATTCAAGTATATGGACCTGCTGGCTGTACTATCACAGAGTCTATTATAAGCTCAGCTCTTTGGGACAGTAAGTTAAGACGCACTGTGACAGTAAGTTAAGTTTTATTCTAAATAACTCCACATTTACAAGCTGATTAGCATAGTGTATACATTAAATTGTTTTAGTCCAACCCATTTACAGCTCTCTAAAGCTTCCAGTGTTATCTGCATTGGAATTAATTTATATTGAACTTTCTAAATAATCAAGTTAATTGGATAGGGAGCAAACTCTGAGTGGCAAGGAGAGGCCCCGTTTCTGTCAAACCTCACCTAAATGGTTTCATTAAAAACATGTACCAACACCCAGACTCTTTGCACACCTACGTACACCGAGCTGTAAGGGTTTTGTGAATGCTATTTAAGCCAGATATCCTTAGTCTCCCAGTAGGTCCGGGAGACTCCCGTATGTGTAGTGTGTCTCCCCGACACCCTCATGCCTCATAGAACATCCCGGAAATCACACACAATCTGACATACTATATATATATATATCAGATTGGGTGTGTGATTTCCAGGCTATTATATAAACTAAATCTCCTCAATAAATTAAGGCCATTTAGCATATATTAAGAAACCACCCCACCCCATGAATATTTTTTCTGAGCAGGGGCCTGATAGGATTACAATGCTGTATTCCTAACACAAAGGCCCGTCCATAGTTCCGGTGGGACCACGGCTCTAGGCGGCACTCTGACAGGGGCTGCATTTTCACGCCCCTGTCATTATCTAATATGATAATATTTATTTGGGGAATTACCGAACTTTGTTTCCCCTCTCAACTTTAATTGCTGAAATACAGTATTGTCTACGCTTGCTTAATTTTTTATTTTTTTTTAAATTAAAGCTTTTTTTAACAACTGTCTCCTCACATTCAAATCTTTTTAGTATTTTCTTCAAAAATACTCCTTTTGATTTTGTCCCTCACCCTCTGTTCCTCTTGTTCTCTTTTCAGTCTTTTTTAACTAAGTATTTTTTTATCATGCAAATTTCACCATTCATTTTCTACTCTTCCTGCCCTTTTCTTTTTCGTCTTATCTGGCACAGTTCTAAATACAACTTTCCCATTGTATTATTCAGGACCCTAATGTTAAGAGTATCAAGATAGGACAACATACCTACATTGGTTCTAAATACCCTCACATATACCTATTAATAATATTGTATATTTGTGCCGGGGGCAGTTAACAATTCCATCCCAAGTCACAGGGGGGAAAGTCATCTTCGCATACAAGTCAGGGACTAGCAACAGCAGTAATTCCTCCCCTGACAGTGCCAGTTATTTGGTGAATCAGAGGAGGCCCTTTTAAAATGAGTGTTTTAAAATTATCTAAATGTGATTGTGAAACATTTGAAACTACTAACCTGCAGATAGACTATTCCAGCTCCCTACCTCAAATCCTCATAGATTGTAAGGTAATTTCATCAGCACCTTCTTCTCCTCTTCCCCTTTTTATTATTGTAAACTGCTGTAGAATAAGTTGGTGCTATATAAAATTACTAATAACAATGTGATGACTTGTCATTTGTTACTCTATTACCACTCTGTTACCACTCAGAGTCATTCATAAGGGGTCTTGGCGGGAAGCACTCTATTCAAAATGAATTGCCGCTGATTGGACAATTCAACCTAGATAGCACAGAAAAATGCAAATGCCTCTTCTAAGCACCATTCTAAAAAAAATTGCATATTGTCATGTAGTTTAGTCAAGAAGCATTGGATCCTGCATGCTGTCAGGACCGTTTACTTTGGGGCCAGGTGCTGTGAATAGTGACAAACACAGTGGAAACCTTTTGTGATATCCCCTCTGCAAACATCAAGAGTCCTGAATGCATTCTAACAAGGAGGGGCAGAAGGAAAGATGTACAGGGGGAAATGGAGAAAAGTACAAAGTAGAGAAAAAAGGAGAGGGAAACAGGAGGATTATGGAGAGATGGACAGAAGAGCGTATGGGGAGAATGAAAGAAGGACATATGAGTAGAGGGACAGAAGGATGTATGAGGAGAGGGACAGAAGGATGTATGAGGAGAGGGACAGAAGTGGATATGGGGAGAGGGACTGAGGGTGGAACACAGATAATTAAATCAGACATACTATTAACATTTCTGAGTAGCTGATTCTCAAACATCCCTTCCAGTGTGTCAGGATCGGGACAGGGATCCAACACGCAGAGTACAAACAGTAGCCAGATACGTATACCGGACCTTAGAATGGCCGGACTAACGTAAGTAGTACAGTATAGAATGGTCAAAGACAAGCCGAGGTCGAGGGTAACAGAAGACAGGTAAGCGAGAGACAAGCCGAATCAAGGGTAACAGAGATAAGCAGAGTAAGGTAAACAAGCCGGGTCAAAACCAAAAGGGATAATAGAATACACAAGCACTGAGTGACTAGAACAAGCTAGAACCACGACAGGGCAATGAGCTAATGAAAGAAGCTCTGTTAAATACCCTGTTCAGAGCAGTAACCACGCCTCCAAGGCGTCCTGATTGGTCCTGCAGCCATTGACTGACAGGTTGTTCCGGGGGAGTGTCCTGATGACTACTTCCTGCCTAGATGCTGTAAAAGGCAGTCACTCCCTCGCGGCCGGCCTAGCATGACCGGATAGACCGCGGGGAAGGGAGCCATCAGACCGTCTGGATGGAGGAACAGCTAAGTCTCTACCTCTTTCGGAGGTAGAGACCACAGGTACCCTGACAGTACCCCCCCTCTCAGATACGCCCACCGGGCGGAATGAACCGGGACGAGATGGGAAGCGAGAGTGATACGCCCTGCGGAGACGGGGAGCATGAACATCCTCCTGAGGTACCCAACTCCTCTCCTCAGGACCATATCCCTTCCAATCAACCAGATATTGTACTCTCCCCCGGGAGATTCGAGAATCAATAATAGAGTTAACCTCATACTCCTCCTGACCCTCCACCTGAACGGGGCGAGGAGGGGCTATTGTGGAGGAAAATCTGTTACATATGAGTGGTTTCAGCAATGAAACGTGAAACGAGTTCGGGATGCGTAAGGTATTAGGAAGAGCTAAACGATACGCAACTGGATTGATACGGGTCAGCACCCTGTAGGGTCCAATATAACGAGGAGCGAACTTCATGGAGGGCACTTTTAAACGGATGTTCCTCGTGCTCAGCCATACCCTATCACCTGGAACAAAGACCGGAGCCGCCCTTCTACGTTTATCAGCGTGTTTCTTGACCAACATAGAGTTGTGCACAAGGATTTGTCGAGTTTGATCCCACAACTTCCTCAAATTGGCAACATGAACATCAACCGACGGCACCCCCTGGGAAGGGGAATCCGAAGGAAGAATAGACGGATGAAAACCATAATTCATGAAGAAGGGGCTTGAATGAGTAGAATCGCAAACGAGATTGTTGTGTGCAAACTCCGCCCAAGGAATCAAACCGACCCAATCATCCTGGTGTTCAGAAACAAAGCATCGTAAATATTGTTCAATTTTCTGGTTGGTACGTTCAGCAGCTCCGTTAGACTGAGGATGATAGGCAGAAGAAAAGTTTAATTTAATACCAAGTTGAGAGCAGAAGGACCTCCAAAAGCGGGAAACAAATTGGGAGCCTCTGTCCGATACAATTTGAGAGGGTATCCCATGTAGGCGAAAAATCTCCTTAGCGAATATCTCTGCCAATTCGGGAGAAGACGGGAGTTTAGGCAGGGGAATGAAGTGTGCCATCTTAGTAAACCTGTCAACCACGGTGAGGATAACAGTCTGTCTTTTAGAGATGGGTAGATCGACAATAAAGTCCATGGCCAAACAGGACCATGGTTTTTCTGGAACCTCCAAGGGTTGCAGGAATCCACATGGAAGCGTATGGGGTTGTTTGGTTTTAGTACAAACTTCACATGCAGCGATGAACTCCTCAATATCCCTCCGTAAAGCAGGCCACCAGAAGTCCTTAGAGATCAACGCGTAAGTTTTGCGAATACCAGGATGTCCCGCCATCTTGCTATTATGTAAACACTGTAAAAGTTCCAGTTGAAGAGCAGGAGGAACGAAATGACGGCCCGCAGGAGTCTGTTTAGGTGCTAGATGTTGCAACTTAATGATCTCGGCCAGTAATGGAGAATGAATCCTGAGATTCGTATTAGCAATGATATTGCATTTCGGAACTATAGAAGAAAGAACTGGTTCAGGTACAGTAGAAGGTTCATATTGGCGAGATAATGCATCGGCTTTAGAGTTTTTAGAACCAGGTCTGTAAGTCAGTACATAATTGAAGTGAGTCAGGAATAAGGACCAACGAGCTTGTCTAGAGGATAAGCGCTTAGCCTCCCCAATATAGGACAAGTTTTTGTGGTCCGTCAAAATCGTAATAGGGTGTAGGGTCCCCTCCAACAAATGTCTCCACTCCTTTAAGGCTTTAATGACTGCTAACAGTTCCCTTTCCCCGATGTCATATCTGCTCTCAGGCCCAGAAAATTTCTTAGAGAAGAAACCACAAGGGTGTAACGGTTTATCCACCCCTAACCTTTGAGACAGAACAGCCCCAACTGCTGTCTCAGAGGCATCGACCTCGAGCAAGAAAGGCAGAGTCGTATCAGGATGGACTAGAATGGGAGCCGAGGCAAAAAGTTCCTTGAGAGTCTTGAAAGCACCCAGAGCTTCCTTAGACCAGAACTTAGTATCAGCCCCTTGTTTGGTCATATTGGTAATAGGCGCAATGATAGAGGAGTATCCTTTAATGAAGCGCCTATAGTAGTTGGAAAAACCAATAAACCTTTGGATAGCCTTGAGTCCTTTGGGCAAGGGCCAGTCTAAAATAGATTGAAGTTTTACAGGATCCATTTTAAAACCCTCCCCAGAAATCACGTATCCAAGAAAGTCTACCTGAGACTGATCAAAACTGCACTTCTCCAATTTGCAATATAGACCATGTTGCAGCAGCTTGTGTAATACCTTTCTGACCTGTCTATGGTGAGTCTCAATCTCCTTAGAGTGTATTAGTATGTCGTCCAGGTAAACAATAACACAATCGTGCTGAAACTCCCTAAGTACCTCATTAATCAAATCTTGAAATACTGCAGGAGCATTGCATAGTCCAAATGGCATAACAGTGTATTCGTAATGGCCATACCGGGTATTGAATGCCGTCATCCACTCGTGACCTTGCTGGATTCTCACCAAATTGTAAGCCCCTCTGAGATCTAACTTGGTGAAGATTTTGGAGCCCTTAAGACGATCAAATAACTCGGTAATCAGTGGGATAGGATAGGCATTTCTGACAGTTATTTTATTCAAGCCTCGGTAATCGATACAAGGTCTCAGCGTGCCATCCTTCTTCTTAATGAAAAAGAACCCAGCCCCGGCCGGAGAAGAAGACCTCCTGATGAATCCCTTTTCTAAATTCTCCCGAATATACTCCTCTAGAACCGAGTTTTCCTGAACAGACAAAGGATATACATGGCCCCTCGGAGGCATAGTGCCGGGTAGAAGCTTAATCTTACAGTCAAATGACCTGTGTGGAGGCAAAGAATCGGCATTCTTCTTGTCAAACACTGCCCTTAAGTCTAGGTAAAGGTCTGGTATTTGTCTTTCTGTGGACTGAGTAGGATTCTCCGGTATGTTAATATTAGCTAATGGAGAAACCTTGCACAAACACCGATCCTGGCAGCCCTGGCCCCACGAGAGTATCTCTCCTAACTCCCAATCGATAATAGGGTTATGTTTTTTCAACCATGGGTACCCCAGAACTATGGGAACGGAAGGAGACGAAATGAGCAGAAGAGATAAATTCTCCACGTGTAGGATACCCACATTTAAATTAATGGGTATGGTCTCACGAAAGATAACAGGGTCTAGTAGTGGTCTACCATCTATGGCCTCAACGGCCAAAGGTGTCTCCCTTAGCTGGGATGGGAAATTGTTCTTACTAGCAAAGGCTTGGTCGATAAAATTCTCAGCAGCACCGGAATCTATCAATGCCATAGCCCTTACTACTTCCTTCCCCCAAGTTAAGGAAACTGGTAGCAGAAGCCTGTGATCTTTATAATCAGGAGTAGAGGACAAAATAGAAACACCCAAGGCCTGTCCTCTAGAGAGACTTAGGTGCGAGCGTTTCCCGGGCGGTTAGAACAGTTCGAGAGTAAATGACCCTTGGCTCCACAATACATACACAAACCCTCTCTTCTCCTGTGCCGTCTTTCCTCCTCAGAGAGGCGGGTATACCCTATCTGCATAGGTTCAGTAAGCAAAGATATCGTGGAGTCAGGACTTGGAACAGCGGGAGCTAACCTAAAAGAAGGTCTCTGGTTCCTCTCTCGAGTGTTCTGTCTCTCTCTTAGACGTTCATCTATACGAGAGATGAACGAAATTAAATCCTCTAAATTCTCAGGGAGTTCTCTGGTAGCAACCTCATCAAGGATTACATCAGATAGGCCATTCAAAAATACATCCATATACGCCTGCTCATTCCACTTGATTTCTGCCGCCAGAGACCTGAACTCTAGTGCATAATCCACCAGTGTTTGGTTCTCCTGTCTCAGGCGCAACAGTAATCTGGCTGCATTAACCTTTCTACCTGGAGGGTCAAATGTTCTTCTAAAAGCAGCTACAAAGGCGTCATAGTTATAAACTAATGGATTATCGTTCTCCCATAGTGGGTTGGCCCTTCTCAGAGCTTTCTCAATGAGTAGGGTGATAATAAATCCTACTTTTGCCCTATCTGTAGGATAAGAGCGAGGTTGCAATTCAAAGTGGATACTAATTTGGTTTAAAAAACCACGACACTTCTCAGGAGCCCCACCATAGCGTACTGGGGGGGTAATGTGAGAAGAAGCACCCACTGTGGCTACCTCTAGACCTGAACCGACAGGAGAAACAGGGGTATTACGTATCTCCTCTGGTGGGTTATTGGCACAAGCTAATAGAGCCTGTAGCGCAAGCGCCATCTGATCCATTCTGTGATCCATGGCTTCAAACCTAGGATCAGGAGCAGCCAGCTGACTGTTTGTACTTGCAGGATCCATTGGCCCTGTCGTAATGTCAGGATCGGGACAGGGATCCAACACGCAGAGTACAAACAGTAGCCAGATACGTATACCGGACCTTAGAATGGCCGGACTAACGTAAGTAGTACAGTATAGAATGGTCAAAGACAAGCCGAGGTCGAGGGTAACAGAAGACAGGTAAGCGAGAGACAAGCCGAATCAAGGGTAACAGAGATAAGCAGAGTAAGGTAAACAAGCCGGGTCAAAACCAAAAGGGATAATAGAATACACAAGCACTGAGTGACTAGAACAAGCTAGAACCACGACAGGGCAATGAGCTAATGAAAGAAGCTCTGTTAAATACCCTGTTCAGAGCAGTAACCACGCCTCCAAGGCGTCCTGATTGGTCCTGCAGCCATTGACTGGCAGGTTGTTCCGGGGGAGTGTCCTGATGACTACTTCCTGCCTAGATGCTGTAAAAGGCAGTCACTCCCTCGCGGCCGGCCTAGCATGACCGGATAGACCGCGGGGAAGGGAGCCATCAGACCGTCTGGATGGAGGAACAGCTAAGTCTCTACCTCTTTCGGAGGTAGAGACCACAGGTACCCTGACACAGTGCCTGGATCATGAAATTGCTCAGGACTTCCAAAAGGATTGCACTTTAAAGCAGACCCTGTTTTGATGTTTTGTGTGTCCCGTTCTTTGACATTTATTTGTGCTTATTTTTAGCATGATAGAATGCTTTACAAATCCTGCTGTTCATTGTTTTCAAGGTTGCTCAACTATCAGCTTACACACAGTGAGTTGTGGGAAAATGGAGGAGGTTTTAACAACTCAAAAAAACTCACAGCTCTCACTGTCAATGGTCCTAATTATATGAAGCATGCATTTTGAATAGCTTTGACAGATGGAGATGGAGGCATATCCATGCAACCTCCATAGTTATGACCTGCGCAGTAGGAAGGAACATTCACAGAGATGCATGCCTAAGAGATGCAGACTAGGTTTCCCACTGAGTCCAATGGCAAATAGTGTGTGTTATGAATGTCATGACCACTGTCCTAACTCACTTTGCAGTCCCTGACAAACACATCCAGGAAAGCCATTCATATTCACTGTAGTCTGGCCACCTGTTATCCCAATTCATTGGGAAATATCCCAGTGAGCCAGTCCAAGCCTGGAGAACACGGAGACCACACACCAGCAGAACATGCACAAACCCACACGCCAGGCTAGCAAAGATCCTGCACAATTCCTACTAACTGCACAACTGTGTGAGCAGACATCCCAACAGGCCTCCTGATATTAAAATTTTCAGAAGAATGGTTTGAGGATGTAGGCCACAACCCCTTGCCAGGCCTCCCATGCATAAGGTCTTGGGGAGCACCTCCTTGCCTTCACAATAACATTAAAATGTAACATGTTTTGAAAAGCAACTACAATAACATGTAGCTAGATGTGGATTCATTTATGCTAAAATCAATTACCTAACAGATATGCTTTAAAGCTTCCAATCAGATAACAAAAATGCTATCAGATAGTGAAAGTGCTTTACTGAAGCATGAACACTGTACATTTGATTGTTTTTTTTTTTGCTATCCTTAGCTCAGCATCAATATGAGTTTCTGAAACCTAACTTGAGTCCTCGAGGTTTAATGATTAAAGCCTTGGGAAGACCAATGATCTGATTGTAAAATTCCCAATATTAGTGTTCTCCTAATTTCCTTACAATTAGATCGAATTCCAAAGTTGTCAAATTAGCCTCTTGCTTTAAATGCAAAATACCCTTGGTTCTTAAAGGAACAGTGTAGGCACTTTATCAACTTAATTTTAATGAAGTTGTCATAGTGCCTGGAGTCCAGTCCTACTCCCCTACTCCCCAAAACCCTGTTGTAAACTAATTAGAGGGCTTGTATGCACAGCTTTAAGTCATGCCGCCAAGCCATCTGGGTATGAGAACCAGGCTCTTACTTATCGGTTCTCATACCGTGACATCACGCACTCATGCGCGGTGTCATCACAGTCGGCTACAGAGAATCATTGTATGCACGCCTCCAGGATGACATAACTCAAGGAGGTGCTGATGAAAAAGTGTATAATTTGTTCAAAATTTTAATATTTAATATGTTTCATTTTTATATGGGGTGGAGCTAAATGACAATGGGCATCAGTGCAGTATTGTTTATTTAAATTGTTTATTAGAAATGATATACAGAGATTGATTTCTCTTTATTACTGTATATATATAGTTAATACAATGTGAAACAAAAATCTGCTTTTCCCACAGAAATCACAAATCTGCAGTGATCAGTATCTCACAAAAGTGAGTATACCCCTCATATTTTATTATATCTTTTCATGTGACAACACTGAAGAAATGACACTCAGCTACAATGTAAAGTAGTAAGTGTACAGCCTGTATAACAGTGTACATTTGCTGTCCCCTCAAAATAACTCAACACACAGCCAATAAGTCTAAACCGTTGGCAACAAAAGTGAGTACAAACATACCATGTTTCTTAAAAGTGCATTTGAGGATAAACAAAATCATTAGCTATTTAACAACAAATTAAGTGTATATATATGTATATGCCACGTCTGTATATACATAAGAATACTTTATTCATGTCAGGATTAGAGGCACTCCATAACCAATACTTTCTATAGATAGACTATAGACTTACAGATAAGACTTGGAATTTGGCATGTTTCCAGAATGAAATAACTCACCGGAGGCCTCTTTGGGATCATCCAGAAGTCACTGTTTGAGTACAAACCTTGGAGGCAATGAGACATAAATCTTACAGGCATTTTATTAGGAATTGGAGAAATGAAACACAAACAATGAATAGAGATCCTAAAAAGTATTTTGACACACATTGCCATAATAACTCCGTTGGTAGTTGTGTGAGGTACGAAGGAATATATATATATATATATATATATATATATATATATATATATATATATATATATATATATATATATATATATATCTTTGTACTTACAACTAAAACAAACAGAAAAGAAATTAAGTTCACAGAAGTTCACAATTACATCGGAGTCCCATGAATTAGGATGCTGGTAGGAGGCAAAAGGGGAGTGACATGAATCATGTGACTGGCACCTCCCCAAGGGAGAGGACCAGCCTGGAATGGGGACACTAGTGAACAAACCAGGGATGGTGATACAGAACCCTATATTCCGGACTGTCCCACCAAAATTGGGAGGCCTGAAATTATTTTTAGAATGTACCTTTAAAAGACACTCCACTTCCAAAATCTAAAGTAAAATAATTGTTTAGTAGATATACCCCAATGAAAACATGCATGCATTTAATTATGTCTTTTTTTATTGGGGTGCATATAAATACAATTTGTAAAAGCTGAAAAGCTCTCATTTGAAGCCTCTGCAAGTTCCCCTTTTCTTCCTCAGATTGAAAGTCAGGAGGATTCCAAAAGGTTAATTTATAAGAGTGCCAATTTTCTATTGAAATGTGCACTTTTGGTAAAATGTAAAATTAGTGGTTTAATTTAATATATTTTTAAACTAATGAGCCATAGGCCAGCATGATGCCTCAAACAGTTTTACTTAAATAAACTGGGAACTACCCGTTCAACTCTCTTCTGTCAAGTCATTGACCACTTGAATAAACAAAACAGCTAAATTAGCAGTTAGTACTTTGGAAATTGTTGCAAATGTTTTCGCAGCTGTTAATAATGAATGAATTGCTAATCCTAATCATGCACTGGCACTCTCTGTTTATCTAATTTCCTTGTCTAAAGCAGTAACTTGAACAAGAGGTTTTTATCAGGTGAAATACCAAAAAGCAATGGACAACACAAAAAGCAATTTACTAATACCAAGACCACCCAGCAATAACAAACAATACTCTTATTTCTGAATTTTTTGTTTCTATTTCAGTAACCAAAGAAATAAAAAAAAAAAGTGTCCAGGAAATGGTTGTTCTATAAAATCGGTGAGAATAAACAAAATGAATACAATCATTTTTAGTCCTCTTCTAACTTCATTATTTAGCATTCTAGATTTTTTTTGTTTGTTTAGTTAATATCTCCTTTCAGACTGAGTCATGTACAATAGTCATGTACTGAAGCTGCAGTATTACGAATACTTTGTCGATACTGGGGCTGCCATATTACCAAGAATTAATTCTGTATTCTAAATGCCACAGGATGAAAGTGTTCCACTGAGATGTGTTGTATTAATTAGACTTGGGAGATTAGTTCAAATGGAAACACTAATAATATATGGGAACAGCGAAATGGGAATACACCAAAAAGATTCATTGTGAACTGTGACCTGCGAAAGTAAAGTCCCTGAGGAAATCCCTAAACCACATAATACATATTACATATGCTGTTTTAAACTTCAATATAAGTTAATACATTGTTTTCGTACTTCATTGCTCAGTTGCAACACAATTATATATTTTTTTCTCTTGAGTGGATGACTTATTATCAGTGGAAATCTATGGTGATCTGAACAACAATAAAATTAACCCTTTGAGGGGAAGATTTATTTACAATGCATCATTTCCACATTCAGATTGTGAGTGGCCAGTTGGAATTGCACTCTTTGGCATATTATCAACCCAGTTATACGCTGTGTTGTTTTACTTTTTGCTTTTTTAGCAGATATTCCCGTACTTTTGTTATATCTCATTCGGAAGACACAAGGACGTGTTTGGAGAATTTTTAGCCTCTCCTGATACAGGGAAGTTATTTTCTATTTTATTGGGTCTCACTGTTAGCACTTTGGTTAGTGAACACACTAATCTCTTGTATTGTAACTCAGTCACCAGCCTGCTTGTCCAGCCTATAGTTTTATTTTTCCATGACAGAAGGGAAACCCTTTAAGCAGCTGATACAGCTTTTGCACAGCAATAAATCATTCCCTTTGGGATTCACTTTTAGCAGGAACATAGTTCTATAACTGTACTGGTTCTGTGTACTACTATTGAAAGAGCAGCTAGCTCAGGCTGTAGGCACACTTCACAACAAATTTATGGAGTGCTCATGCTTGTCTCTTAACCCCTTAAGGACACATGACGTGTGTGACATGTCATGATTCCCTTTTATTCCAGAAGTTTGGTCCTTAAGGGGTTAAATCATCGGATATGGAAATGGACAGATCTTCCCTATGTGAATGTGCTTTGCCTCCTAGTAAGGACCCTCTAAGCATTTAGGTTGAGAAGAAGTGTGTATGTGTGTGTGTGGCCTGCTCTGTGTCTAGTTGCCAAGCAGCTATAGTCATGTATACGGACCACTGTCCCAATTGAGCTGGTTTTGTTTTCTTATAAAGAACATTCTGAATCCCCAAAACTCATAAATGGTTGAGTTACCCTGCTCTTCACTGTGATACATGAAGCACCATCATCTACTAGCTAAGATGCAATAGGCTACTCACCTACTCCTTCAAAAGCAGTTTCCAAATTTGTAATATCATTCTAAAATCTGGTGGTCAATAAAAAATAAAAATAAACTAAACCAAACTTTCTCCTGTTGCTGCGGCTCCTCCTTTTTTAAATGCTTTTCACTGTAGTGGTTTTGCCCTGCCAGGCTCAGTCCCATGGTGCCTGCTACATTGGCAAACACTGTTAGTCTAAGCTTATAGGGGCACTGTTACATTGTTACAAAGTAACATAGCTGAAAAGAGACTTGCGTCCATCAAGTTCAGCCTTCCTCACATTTGTTTTTTGCTGTTGATCCAAAAGAAGGCAAAAAACAAAAAACAGTTTGAAGCACTTGCTACAAACTAGGAAAAAAAATCCCTTCTTGACCCCAGAATGGCAGTCAGATTAATCCTTGGATCACTGTATTTCTTTCCAAATTGAAGGATGGTCACTGACGCTTAGAGTGGATGTGTGGAAGAACTTTGTTCTTCTCAGATTGGAAGAGGTGTGTGTCTTCAACTTCCCACTGACTTTTCCCTTACATTTTTGGAAACATACACTTTTCTCAGCTTAAAATGCCTCCTGCTTCCACTTTTTCCTTTATACAAGATAGTAACAGGAAAAACATTACAGGTAAGCCTTATAATACTATATTTATTAATATATATTTTTAATCCAGGTATATATAATCTTATTTTGGCAACTCTGCATTGGCATTGCAAAAATGCCTGATACTGAGTTTTTGGGTGAAGTGGTTCGGCCCAAATTCATTTTTTTCCACAGTGCACAAGTATAATATTCATGATGAAATGAAGTAATTACAGGTAGGATCCCAAAGGAACCACTATAACTAATTGATTAATTTCTCCCTGGGAAATCCATAGCACTCTCAACAACTCTGAACACTCTTTTTGCCAAAGAAAATGCAGAATTGATCATTATCTCAAAAATATAGCATAACAAATTCCAAACATGTATATTCTTCTGTCGTATATGCTATTCCCAAGGCAATTTCTCTTATTATATTGCAATAAAATCAATAATAGAATACACATAGTTGTGTGTTTTTTAGGCAATACAGCTTTAGCAAAAATAAGAACAGTAACAGACAGGATTACTTATTAGAACTATAACTGTCTTTCCAACCACCAAAAATGAAAAAAAAAAACACAATAATTACAATAATGAAGAAGCTTACTGTTATCACATCACATGAAATGTGACAATAAAAGTGAGTTTTTAAAGGACCAAAGGAAATATTATTGACAGTACCAGAGAGAGTTATTCACATTCTGAGAGTTAACACAAATTATGGAGAACTGACAAGAGAATTGCCAAGTGTAGCTAAAAAAAATAGCAGTGTTGGAAAATGCTGCAAATTCTGCTATGTTTGCCAAAGTGAAACATCACTATCAATTCTCCACAAATACTAGTTTCAAAAAATCAATTAAATAACCCCTTCTTTGCTAGATTGCCATAATCATTCGAGGAAGAACAAATAGAACACAATATTAAACAGATAATAAGATAGTTTATCCTTAGTTTAAACTTAACTGAGACTGAAACTTCACTGAGTATCTTATATGTGATTTATTGTCACTCAATACTGGTGTGTACTAGTGATTCTCAGTTTCTCTAATATATTCCATGTATGTTTGGTTGATTTTTTCATTTTGCTACTGCAAATTTTGCTAGCATTGTTTGCATAAATCACTAATGTATTATCGCTCTCTGATACACCTATGTGCCAATAAAAATTGTCAAAAAACTCCACCCAGCAACACTCACACTTGCTAGATTGCCAGCTGAGAAGATTCTTCAGGATTGTCCAACACATGATTGGGGAGGAAAAGCACTGATACACTGATCAGCCACATCAATAAAACCACTGACAGGTGAAGTGAATGACATTGATTATATCATTACATAATGCTACCTGTCAAGAGGTGTGATATATTAGGAAGCAAGTGAATCGTCAGTTCTTGAAATTCACGTGCAATATAAATATACAATAGTGAGAAAAGGTAAAATATGGTGCTACAATCACCTGTGTGTATTACTCTAAACACACAAATAGAATGCAAATTAAAATTTACCTCAAGCGTTGGTGGAAACAATCCTAAAATATAAATAAAGAGAAATAAAAATAGAGTAATACGGTTACACACTTTGGTAAAAAACGCACTACTGGTCCAACTCACATGGTGCTGAGCCTCTTGAAAATGTTGGCTCAGACTAGAAGCTTAAAGCGGAGGATACAGTGGGTACAGTGGATCCTTGTTGAAATCTGGATATTTCCAATTAGTGTTTCCAATGCTCCACCATATAAAATCCAGGATGCAGGATATGGGTGTTAAAAAACACGATTTTATTGGATTAACATTAAAAGCTAACGTATATAAAAACAAGGAAATTCCACTTATCACTTGCCACTAGACGTGTTTTGGCGGGTAGCCTTTCTCAAAAGTGGTTAGTTCTGTTCTCCTCCATGGTCTCGTTTATAAATGTAATTTTGATGCTTTTCCTGATGGGAAGAATTGATCTACAAATTGGGACAGGGGGGATAAAAGGGAACCCTAGTTGCTTCCAATTTTGCAACAAACTAGGAAAAAATCCTTCTTGACCACAAAATAGCAGTCAAATGTCTCATTGGATCAATCAGCTATTAACCCACTAATTAGAAATTATATCCCTGTATGTTGTGTTTTTTCAAGTATTTATCCAATTGCAGTTTAAACATCTGAATGGACTCTGACAAAACCACCTCTTCAGGCAGAGAATTCCATATCCTTATTGCTCTTACTGTAAAAAAAAACGTATTTTGCCTTAGATGAAATATCCTTTCTTCCAGCCTAAATGAGTGACCTTGTGTCCTATGTATAGCCCTGTTTATAAATAGGTTTCCAGATAAAGGTTTGTACTGGCCCCGAATATATTTGTATAATGTTATCATATTCTGTCCTATTGTGTTTTACACCCCACCTCCTATAGAATGTAAGCTCGTTTGAGCAGGGTCCTCTCCAACCTATCCTGTAAGTTTTTTGTAATTGTCCTATTTATAGTTAAATCCCCCTCTCATAATATTGTAAAGCGCTATGGAATCTGTTGGCACTATATAAATGGCAATAATAATAATAATAATAATAATAATAATAATATCCCCTCTCAGGACCGTTTTTCCAAACTAAAAAGGTGTTTAGTGAATAACTCTCTATGTCTTCTTTGATTAAAATGCTCTGAGGAAGTGACAAACGTGGCACTAAATGCGTTAACATCTCCCTTGCTTGTGCACCTCCCTGCACATTATGTACAAATATATTTTTGTTTTTTGAATAAAGGACGATTTTAATCTATTTGATGAAGTACAGCATTCAAGTCCTGTATGTAGGACCTGGCACTGATGATGCATTGTATGATTAAATAACTCATATTCCAGCCCAGATTCTGTGATTTCACTTGTCTTGGACCTGTGGTTGTTGCTGGCAAATTAAGATTATCCCCTACCTGTAAATTTATTATGTTACCCTGTGAACTCAGACCATACTTTTTTTTTTAAATCTTGATTTTTTTCTTGGCTTATGAAAGAAAAGACTGACACACCTATTAACAACCACACCACCTGCGTGCACATATGCATAGATTAAAAAACACTCTAAGGTATTTGCACTAAGTTATAAAAGCTCTTGCTTGCGTGTGATTGCTCATTTAAACATTCAAGCATGCGCATTTTATAGTTTTTTTTTTTTGGTGCCTAGGATATGCAGGAGAAACATCAGGGGAGAAACATGTGTTAAGATTCAGATCATATATGTTATTTTTGGAAAATCACGAGATGTGTAATATCAACAGAATTCAAATCTTCTAATCAGAACTTTCAATCATAGACTAGTCAGAAATGTGTAAACTAAAATAGAGGGAAATTGTCACTTCTTTGGAATTTACACCATGAAACAAAACACTAAATAGTATCCATTACTTTTTTCATGAAATGTTGCATTTTCTTTAAAATTTATATTAAAGATTTATTATGTAGATGACATTATAATCCAGTTTAGTCCAGGCAAAGCCAGCGCAAACATTACAAATACTTTCTAGTTTGTATGCTTTCTCTATACTGACTGCTGTGCAAAGAACAACATGTATTAGTGATTGACAGGGAGCTAAAATTGAAATGCCCAGGTGCAAGATAAAGAGGTATGGATTTCTATATTTAAATGTATTTTTCATAACTCACAGATAAATATTTTTTAAATAAAGGCATAATTAGACATAATATTAAAAATCATGGGAAGTGACCATTTCCCTACAAACTAGTATATTGGGATTTTACTTCCAAACCTAAAAGGGCTCATTTGCATGCTTTCATGTCAATCTAATAAATATATATATTAAAAAAAGTCTTGTCACCTGGGAATCCTGTTTACATTTTTAAGTGTTATATATCGTTTGACGGAATTCCATCTTGGCATGTTTTTTAATATATTGAAAACCTTTCAGCAAATAACATGTTGAGACAATTTAACACACACTCTAGTACAACTCTTTTATTTATATAAGATATTACATAGTGTATTTAATGACATAACCAATATGTAGATTTCCTCCCTAATATCTTAGAATATAATATCTCATTTGCAGTCTCCCAAAATACAAATACAACACCTTCTGACACACATACCAAGGTAGTGCTTCCTCTTCTGCCTTTTTTTTTTTTTTTTTATTACTGGTATTTATAAAGCGCCAAAAGATTCCGCAGCACTGTACAATAAGTGGAGAACGTACAATATACACAGACAAATACAAGAGGAAGAGAGAGCCCCGCCCGTAAGCTGAAATCTTGCCATTTAAGCTCTTTTATACGAAGTGCTTAGCTAGATAGCTTACACTCTAAAGGCCTTAAAGGGGACCTGTCATTTTCAAGGACTTATACTATTACAGTTACTTATTCCTATACTTATCAAATAAATGATTGAGAGGCGTATAAAATAAACTTAAATGTAGAAATCAACACATCGTTATCCTGCAACTGGATGCCACCATTTTAAATGGCAGTCAATATAAAAGGGTTTTAACCTTAACACCTGGCAGTCAGCCTAGACTAGAAATGATACAGAGAAGATGAAAATTAAACTATATTATATTCTCCTCTTCAATTACAAAGTAATTTAAAAAGAAAAAAAAAAGGATCATCTCATGATAAATGCTTAACACACGTTAAAAGGTGATTTTTAATGTTTTATTCAAATGTGTAAATTCCAGAAAAACACCACTTCAACTTTCCTATTTTTCTTCAATATTGCTGAAAAGTAAATATATAGAAACCACTATGTGGATAGACCACCTCTTCCCTCCCAATCCTGTTTGTAAGTGGTTTGCTCCAGCACTGATTTCACCCATAAAATAACAAATTTATCTGTATGGGTATATATTGTCCTTCACTCAAATCAAAGTCCCTCCCTCTTCCCACACTACAGTAATGTTTAAAAGTTAAATTTCAAGGTTGATAACTAGCAGGTAGGAAGAGTGAGTGAGAAAGTACAATACTGCAAGATAAAGTATACCCTATAATCTCTAAAATCTTACATTCTCATATCAGTATTTTGGGGGGAAAAAAGTGAGAAATATAGTTTATGGAATTTATTTTAATTTTATTTTCTCTCTTTACATAAATTGCTTTTTTATCCTCTGGTAATTAATATATATATATGTATTCCACATCTCCATTAAAAGATTTTGAGTTGGGCATGGGTGACTGGCCAACTATCGATGTCACTATGGATGAAGCTTGCTGTCATGCCTCTACTGCCACCCATGCACAATATTGAGATTAGGTTTTTTTTGCTTGCACCAGATAGATATGCGGCAAGCATTGCTAGCTACACATTTATGTGGGTTATTATGCCCAGCATATTTGAGATACTATTTATCATTGAATATTCTCTTTTACAGAAAACATAAAGGTCAGTATTCACTGACTCCTTTTGAGAAGCAATGCCTGAAGTAAGACAGTATTCCATTTTTGAGAAGTTAGAGACACAATGGGATCAATGTATGCTCCAGGATGCAGAAATGTCAAACTACAACTGAATTCAGTTTTAAGTGGTCTGTATGAATGTCCTCCAAACTCTTTGTAATATTTGCAATGCAAGATTCCTTAGACAGACTCACAATGTCCGTATCAAAAAGGGACACTAACCCTTTATAAATAACACTTGCTTCTTAAATATAAGCTAAAGTACTTAATATTTTGTCATCTGTGAAGTATAATTTAGTGAATAAAGTCCATAGATATGTCAATTGGAATTGATCAAGGAATTACAACTGTAAGATCATAATAGCAGAGTTTGAAGCATTGCTGATTTTTTTCCAATCTTCGAAAATACAAATTTTGACTGTGATGGAATTTAACGGAAATTCTAACCCATTCAAGAGATATACTGAGACAAAGTAGTAATACTACTTTAAGTAAGTATTACCTACGCCTGACACTTCTAGAAACTGAGGGGAGCTGCCGCAGTCTAGAAGTTCCAGTCCCCCAGCCATTATCAGTATCAGCTGCTGGGAATTGGCTCTGTCCTCGGAGGATCCTGCCGTCTTGCGAGATCCTCCATAAACTTCAATACTGCACTCAGGAGGATGCAGGAGGAAGAAGGCCACACCCATGAGAGAAATGTTCAGGTAAGTAGGACTCACCTGTTACCCCTTCTTGTCCCAGGTTTAAAGATGCCAGTGCAATGTAGCACTTAAATTAGCTTAAACTGAGCTGTGGAATTATTACCCTTAATTCTATTCTGCCTCCTCTATTCAGTCTTGAACTTGAAGCAACGTTCCACAAAATCATAATTATTCAATTGTTCTTCAATGGTAATGGTTCCTGCCTGGAACCACTCCCTACCTCCACTAGTTCTGATGGAGAGCTGGAAGCTCTGTATCAGAGAAAAAAGTCTTGGCTCATTGGCTGAGAACGATCAGCTGACACTTTTTACTGTAGTGCTTAACTCAGGAGAGCTAACAGAAGTTCCTCAGTAGGAGTTTCCGCCTCTAGATAGGAAGTAGTGAAAACGGGCTGATGAAAACAGTTCAATAAGGGGGTTGCAAGGGCACAGTTAACAGCATAACCTCTACAGTCCTCTGTAGGGGTTATGGTGCTCGGAGTATTCCTTTGATGAACACCCCCTCCCCCACTCAGAAACCATCTAATAGAAGTCATTAAGTTATATAGAATCTCACAATCTGTATATTCTGCAAGCACTAACCAATAGGGAGGCATAGAAACAGCCAGACGTGATACAGTAGCTAAATGAGGAGTATGAGTACGCCTTATAAGTTCCTTATAAGTTCCTATTCAAGCCTGAGTAATTACATTAATTATCATTAAGGTAAATTTAGCCACCCAATGCCAAGTAATGGGACCAACAAAATATACAAACCATTTCTAATATACACAACTAACATCATTTTCCCAACAAGAGCACTATTAACATGTAATTTGTTTAAGAAACATGGTGTGTGTAATTAGCCAATCTGTTGTCACTCTGAATTAGCATAGACATTTTATTTGCAATAGAGGTTTTTTAAGACAATGGGCAGCAAGGCTTCATTGTTTTGCCTTTAAACCTTCAGGGAGCAATCTATTAAACAACTGCAAATACATCACTAATTACATCATAGCATGTCAGAGGGGGCTATTTATTTAGAGTGCTTAAGAAAACAAAGTCAGTTCAGAAAGTTAGAACCAAAAGCACATACAACAATCCTTGCTCCAGATTCATGCAGTGTTGGAATGGAGTACAGATGGCGAGTATTGCATGTAATTCTCACAACAAACAATATTATTATTTATTAGGGGCAATACGTGTGTAGGGGATCAGAAAATTACAGCTATTTTGTCTAATTAAAAAATGTGCCTTTTAGCTGAAAGCAGTACGGTGAATTGTTAGTCTGGGACCCACTAAGCGGTGGCAGGTGAGCTTACACTTTATTGGCCATTGGAGTGATATAAAAATAGCTCCAGTTATTTGAATGTGTATAGGGAGTTGGGACAGTTCACAGGTACCTTTTTTTAAAGGTTAATTGGCACTTTTATAAATAGCCTTACAAACACCTCCCAGCTGTCAAGCAGAAAAGGATTCCTGCTTCCTACAATTACTCAGAGAAGCATTGTTGGTGGATCGATGAAAGCCCTGCGCGTGCAGTGTGCCCTAATTGTACTTTATGAAGAATCTGATACCTAACACAGTACCTCACATAATAATCCTTCTAAGTCATAGGAAAATATCCAGAGGCTGGGGATTTCCTGCAAATAGGGACAAGAGAATAATGATTTATAATACATATATTTATAATGCACTATTATTCTTAAAACAACATGGCAGCACTTTTGGGGGAGGGGCAGGGGGAGGAGGGGGGAGAATGGAGAGCATGCATCACAATGACACATGGTAAAATGTTAATTTCAATTTTTGGTGAAATATCTCATTATAAAGCGCAACTATTCGCAATTATTTGTCAAGAGACATGCAGAGTTATTGTGAGAATTAAAAGTAAAGTCAAAGTGAATTTTACATTTAGGTCAAAGTAGCTGAATGGAAAATATAGACGAGAGATGATTTGTCCAGTTCAGCTACTTTGACCATAAATTTGAAATTCCTTTTGAATTCACCATGTATTCTTACATTAGTGAGTAACCCTGATGGTTTATCATCTAAATGTACTGGGGAATTTATTGAAGACATCTTAAGGGAGTATCCTTGAAACTGTGATTTTTAACAATCACAAGAGAAATATATATTTTATAGGTAGGTAATGCTCCATCGTCAAACAAACTTGGCTGTAAAAACAAACTGAAGTGGATTGCTTTAGTAAAGTATGTCACAATGCAAGTTGCAACAAGCATTCCGTCCCAAGACTCTGGAAGCAGACTCGAGTGTTTAAAAGCGGGGGAGGCAAAATGCCTTTGTTTCTACTGGAAAGTGAGATGAATAAAGTTGATGATTGCAGACTAAAGCTATTCATTTGGTAAAATTATGTGCCTGTGGGAAATAAAAACAGAAATGCAAGCAAAAAATGTTTGCAAATGCAGCCAAGAAGAAAGACCTCAAGATCTTTTTTCATAACTCCAATTTCTTGCCTACGGGAAGATTTCTGGAATATATGGACTCCAGATTTAGCCTTTTCTGTACAGCCACCACGACACTGCAGGGAATAGACATCAGGATAGAGAATGTAGTCAGTAACAAGGAGAGGTGGAGAGATATCCCGAAAATGAAAAAATTAAACTGCATAAGAGAAGGACTTTCATGGAAAGTAAGCATGAAACAAAGCTGGACCTTGAGGTCACAGTCAGCAGAATTCCCCTGGGGCTCTGTTGAAGCTTCCAATTCAAGATTGCTAGTAGAAATCACTTCTAGTTTATTCACTGACATGACTGCTGAACCAGAGACTGACACTGGATAATGAGTTAAGGGTTTGTGTCACAGCTCTGAGTTCCATTAGAACCACATAACTAATGAACTTCTTAAGACTGTTCTGCCCCATGTTAGACAGGAAACTGACTTGACCTGTTGCTTTATGAGCTGACTGCAGGGCACGTCTCCCCAAAAGCAATTTACCTATTAATCTTGTGACAATCCAGAGGAAAAGTACAAAACCATCATCCAGAGCAAGTGACTGAGGAAAGGTATAAACTTGCTGACCTTCCTAAGACCGCGGCAGCAGTTATGCACTCCTTTTCTAACAGGTCCAAAGGTTTTCTTTCCGAGAAAAATAATTATTTTTTTTAGCATTTTCAGTTAAAGCGGCACTGTCACTGTCTAGGGAGTTTGCAGATTTTTTTCTTTGGTGGGTCCTCCTCAGCTCGTATCGCTGAAGCAGCTGTCACTGCGATCATAGGAGCATGTGTGAGAGTCCAGCATTGAGGACTATGGAGGATCCCGCAAGAACACATGATCCTCCATAGACAGAGCCAATCCACTGCAGTTGTCACTGGTGATGGCAGTGGGGGGAAGTTTAACACTGCTAGATTGTGGTAGCTCACCCCAGTGTCTAAGAAAGTCAGATGTTATAAACATACATAAGACAAAGTAGCCCCATAAGACAGAGAAGGGAAAAGGGAGAGAAGAGGAAGTGATTGGGAAAAAGTAAGAATGGCGTGACAGTGCTACTTTAAGTTTTAGCTATACATGGCTGACATGATATTAACACTTTTAAACCTAGAAATAATATGTAAAAGAGATTATACTTACAAAGAGTATGAGAAGCAGTACACCTCCTGTCATATAAAAAATATTGATCCCTATATTGGCATCTGTCCCTCAGTTACAGCTTTAATCCATATTGATATATCCTTGCTACACCATGTTCACCTGTGGGCTTGTGCCTTCATACTTTTTGCTGGATCATAAGCTGCAACACTCAGAGGAGAGACTGCCAGCCTGATTGGCAGGCCTACAGGCCACCTAGACGCAATGTATGGGCATTCGAGATAGGCAAAAACAATTAATCAAACTCACTCCCTCTGTGCAAAATAAGTTTTACAGAACTATCCGGTGACATATGTAGCAGGTATTATGACTTTTATAAAGATTGTATATTCGTTCTCAGCACTAATACTACAGGTAAGTGCCAATTAAGAATGACCAAATTTGGGGAATTCACTCAGAAATGATAATGGTTTGTTATAAAAGTGGAGACAGCAGAAATAACAGAATGAATCTAAAATGGATGCTGTACAGGAGGTGGGAGGGTCTGGAAGGGAGGGTCTGCTGCTAATTTGCTGGAATGTTTCTGCTGACCGTGAGGCACAGGGTCAAAGTTTACTCAATGATGACGAATAGGGGGCAGATCGAACCGCGCATGTGTTCGCCCGCCGTGGCGAACGCGAACACTCTATGTTCGCCGGGAACTATTCGCCAGCGAACAGTTCGGTACATCACTATTTAGGGTTTAATACTAAAGTAAGCTGAAAGTTAAGGGTAAGATGCTTATTGTTAAGAGACATTCTAAAAGGTTTCAAATGTAATAAATATGAAACGATCTTTATTAAGAACTAACAGGTGACTTATTTGATTTAACCCTTTCATGATTTAAAAAAAAAAATATATATATATATATATATATATATGTGTATATATATAACCCAACAACACACAGTTATTTCATTGCTGTTGGTCCTGAAAGAATTAGTGAATTATTTTGACAGCTAAAAAATCTACATGCAAAAAAATGTTAAGTATCAGTTACTTTCATACTGTCCACAAACTCAGTGATGTTGTCGAACCAAGCTGAATGGGGACATTTCTGTGGTGTCCCGGGATGCTAGGCACCAGGGACCAAACACAGGATGGCAGAACAGAACACCAAATTTGGGACAGTACCGACAAACCCAGAACACTTAGAAGGTGTGTTAATAACCCTGCTATTTTCAAAAATGTAGCGTCTCAATTGCAGATGGCTATTTTCTAGGAAGTGAAATCCAAATGAAAGGGCAACACTTGTCTCTCTATTCTTGCTAGATAGAATAAAATGTTTACCCATAACTCTGTCAGATAACAGACACTTGACTCACACGGAGACACAAGGTGAAATTCTTTGTTGGCAGAATGCAAGCAAACTAAAAAAGAATTATAAAAGGGCAATAATGGTGGTAGGCAAACTAGCCATAAATACGTATGTTTGAACAATAAGAGTGTAAGTATATTCACTATTCTTTTATGTCAGTGTCAGCTGTGTGCATAGGATCTTTTAAAATAGCTAGGTAAGAGAAACTAAATGGAAGGGCACTTTAATAAAAAAAACTGTTTTGGTCAGTTACCCTTACTGTCCTAGTGCCCTTCAGAAGTAGAAAGAAAACCTTTCCTATAAAACTACCCCACTGTCAAGTTGACCGAGCGGCCCCATCCTGCTCCAGTGACATCACTCCCCATCGATGGACTGTATATGACTATAAAGCTATTTTTATGGCAATTTGTTAAAGCAGTGCCCTATATCATATGCCAAGCTGTCAACGCATAGGATGGAATAATGAGTAGGCTTTTACGGCAATATGAAACGAACGACATAGTGTGCACGTGATTCTATTCTATAAAAGATTCCTGAGCATACAGACTCACATAAAAGCATTGTGCGGAGATATCAGAGCATTGATCTAAAAGCAATGTGCAGGTAAGTATGATATTCTTCACTCTGATGCATTCCTCACTCCAAAATATGATTTAGTGTAAAGGTGAAAGGGTGCTGTTACTTGGTAGTTTTGTTAAAGCTTGCGGAAGATCATAGGAAATAAATTCCATTATAGAGAAAAGTGCCAAATATTACCAATTCTGGCAAAGATATTCTGAAACTGAACTCCTTGTTGGTGCTTTAACCCCTTAAGGACCAAACTTCTGGAATAAAAGGGAATCATGACATGTCACACATGTCATATGTCCTTAAGGGGTTAAACTAGTGATGGAATACTTCTACAAAGTGACTGAAAAGCTGAACATATTTTTTATTCACAGGCATCAAGGAAAAGTATTGCAGGGATTTATTTTGTAAGTGGCTCTGTCCCCTCAAGTTATTTTTATTTTATTTAATCCCGTGTGCTTCTTTTGAATGTCTCCAAAATGGTCCCCTGGCCACTTCTGTACTTTTTTCTGTCCATTGGCATTCACTTGGAATCCGGTTCATGGTCACCTCACAATGCATCATTGAAGGAAGAGGCAATGCAGAATGTGAACAAGGGGAGCTGTGGACAGGTATTGGACAAAGGAAGCAGAACTTTGGTCAAACTATTTCAAGCACAAGGAAATACAGGTATAAAAGTATTTCTTGTATATTTTGTGAAATTAGAAAAATGGAATATGAAAGCTGAAGCCTAAAACAGAAATTGAAACTTAGCTGACGGAGCCACTCTAATAATAAAAGACCTTTAAAATATGGACAACATTGTAAACTACATAAAAAGACATATAATGTCAATAGAAAACAGGCAAAGTCAGCAAAAAAAGTAACATTTAAAAGAAAACTGATACAGACCATGTGGATAGAAACAAATGCATGCCAGATGTATCCTGCTACTTTCGTGGATAATGCATTAGAAACAGGGGAAATTAAATATGTTCTACTATTTTTAAACTAATATGTTCCAGTTTTTCCTATAGTAAAAAGAAAGATTGGAAAGTACCTTATATATGCCAGTTAATATGAATCAAAATGAGAACAATGGTGATACGTGCAGTCTTGGATGAACCTCATAACCAGCAACAAATATCTTAATAAAAACACTAAAACCATTACACTCATACTCATGTATGGGTATAATCTAGGGCAATGGCTGTTCCTGCAATGTCAGCAATGCAAATCCTGCCTGTTTTACTATGCTGCCTAATGACAGCCAATACAGGGGCTTACTAGTCTGGTCCTACAGACTAACGTCCAGCACCTTCATGCTGAGCGTTAAGGCACTGAATGCTTCCCATAAAGATTGAGTAAATGCATGTCTATATGGTGATGCTGATTGGTACAGTGCAGCAGTTGCCTTGCATACACATTAACCCCGCCCCCCTTCCCTGATGCTTTGAATTGGCTGAAATAATCAGTTAGTACATCAGGGGATTTAAGGTTAAAGTTACAACACTTTATTTTATTAATTGGGGGGGGCACATATCTAACCTATATTACTCTACATTAGAGTGGTACATTAAAAACACTTTGTCAATCAGCTCTCTATTCTCAATATATATTATCTTATTCAATTTATACATCAACCTGTACTTTATATCTTATATAACACAAATAATGTACATTGTGCTTGATACAATACAAGTGGTATTTGCAAACTCAGTCTGACCAACCAAGACACACATATATAAAGTAAAGGATGCTGTATCGGTATGTTTACACTTACTTCGGAGAACTGTATTGTGAATCTATAGACAAAGCTATATTTGTGTAAATACAAATAAAAAGAAAAGGTCCCACCAGGTGCTTACATAGGGTAAACAGAGAACAATGATATAACATGCCAGTACAAAAAGTGCTAAAGGAACACTCCAATTACCATAACCACTACAGCTCACTGAGGTGGTAATGGTGCCCTGGCACAACCATTAACCAGTGTAAGGAATTTAAATGTTTTTGAACAGCTCTGCACCTCAACTACAAATGCCAGAGAGTCAGAAATTCCTAAGCAGGAACTCTTCTGAACTAAGACTGGGAATGGTGGGATTACAGGGCACTCCTGACACTATAAACAATGCAGAGAGCTATAGTCATTATGGAATCATTATAGTCACCCTTTAAGTAATGGATTAAATACATTCAAGGTGAGGTGTGATGTGATGGGAGCTCTGTTTCACTACTACACGTTGAAAGAGATGTTTTTGTACTTACTCTTTGTGAGGCCCTGGCTGGACTCTCTTTTTTGTTTGCATTTACTTATTTACTAAGTCTGGATAACCACTTTACCAAAAGACGTAGGTGGGAGAATATCAAGTAAAGTAAGCACCATTTATCAAACTATATGCTAATTCTAGATTGACGCCACGTGTATCCCAATCACAAAATGTGTTTGTCAACTCATATTAATGTCAAAGCGATTTATAGGGAGATAAACTTGCTTTTTATCCTTATTTATATATTTAAAAAAAAAGTCTTAACTATCTCCATGTGTGCCTTCTGGCTGCGATAGTTCATTTCTCAGTTGTCTTTCTCAGAAAGCAAATTAAATTGGTTAACTGTCAAGATTATCATTCTGAGTAAGGGCTAGAAATCTGATGTGGATGTTATGTGACACAAAGGCACAATGAAATACTATGTGGTTATGATGCAAGAATATTCATCATTTTAGTCAGTAAAGATCTTTTCCCCCACAGCACTTACTTAGCTCACTGTGCCTTTACAACCGATTTGTGTTGCATCCCAAAAAAATTAAAGAATTTGTGATGCAAACATTTTAAGTGCCAAACCTACCTTTTACGGTCTGTAAAAACGACAGCATAACCTCAATCATAACATATAGTGTTTTGGTGTTTCTGCATTATATTATTTATTGCTGAATTGATTTGCAAAAACTGGGGCTGGTCTGAGCCCACAGATGCCTGAAAACTACGGATGCACATCATACAAATCTTCACTAATTTGTGCAGTATTTCTGTTAACTTTCTTTGAAGGAACCTGGTGCAGATTCACACATCTCATATCTAGTGGAGTTCATGAAAATTGGATAGGCGTATGGCAGCATGCCCAACATTTTCATCAATTAAATTACTATCAACTGCATAAACAAGACTAAGAAGACAGCACTGAAGATGTTGCTGATTTCTATATAAAATAATATATGATGTAAAGCAAGCATGTCAAACTCAAAGTCTAGCACAGGCTAAATAAACAAGGTTTAAGTTTATGTGAAAACAAAAAGAAACTTACATTTTCATAGAAATGTAGGTTTATTTTGAAAAAGTACAGTATAAAAAAAACAGCACCCCCTCTACTAAATCCCAGTCCTCCCCCTATACTAAATCCCAGTTGTCGTCCCCCCGCTCTACTAAATCCCAGCATCCCCCTCTAGCCAACAAGCCGCTGTCAGTATGCGACTCCGGAGTCCAGCCTCTGGTATACCCCAAATGGCGCTGTCCGCACCCTGTGCCAAAGTGGATCCTCCCGCTACTTCTTGAAACCCTGTGAAGGTGTAGCACGTCGACATCACGTCGGAATGTGACATGGTGTTGCGTGCCTCCGTGCACCTCCAGGTACTCCACAGTCCAGCCGCGGCCATCGCAACACTGAGTGACACACACACTCACTGACAGACACACACACAGATACACTCACTGACAAACACACACACAGAGACAGACAGACACACACATTTACACATTCTTGCACACACTCACATCATGCCTTGGGGTCCAGTGGGGATCTTCTATCTGTAGATCTCCTTCCTGCTCCTCATTGCTCCCTCGCTCACAGTTTAGTGATGCCGGCTGCTGGAATATAACGTAATGTTCCGGCACCTGGCATTACTACAGACGACACACGCGCGAGGGAACAGTGAGGAGCAGGAAGACTGAGCTCCTCCAGCGTCCTGCTTCCTCTCTGGCTGGGTAAATTTTAGCATAGTAGGCACCTGCAATGTGGAGAAAGTAGGTGTCTATTCTGCTTTAACACCAAGCATGTACTAGCGGCTTGCCGGGCCGTAAAGATATTCAGTGTGGGCCGCATGCGGCCAGGGACGTTTTAGCCGCGAGGCAAAGAAGGCATTTGCCTTGGGCGGCATTTTCCAGGCGGCGGCAAAAAAAGCCGCCCCCAAATGCCCAGGGCAAATGTCTTGTTAGCCTTGCGGCTAACTGACATGCTGGGCGGCTGGCGGCGCTGATGGGCGGCTGGCGAGAGAGCTCTTCCTCTGAGCTGTCTGCTCATCTCCCTCGCGCGCCGCAGAGTGAGGCTGGGAGCCGGAATATGACGTCATATTCCGGCTCCCAGCCTCACTCTGCGGTGCGCAAGGGAGCTGAGCAGACAGCTCAGAGGAAGTGCTCCCTCGCCAGCCGTCCGCCCAGCAACCAGCCCGGCAGCCCGACCGGCAGCCCCACTAGACCCCAGGGAGATAGAGAACCCCCCAGCATTCCCAAAGGTAAGGAGGCTGGGGGGTTAAAAAAAATGTGTTAATGTGAGTGAGTGTGTGTGTGTATGTGTATGTCTGTTAGTGAGTGTGAGTGTGTCTGTTAGTGTGTGTGAGTGTGTCTGTTAGTGTGTGTATGTGTCTGTTAGTGTGTGTGACTGTGTCTGTTAGTGTGTGTGTCTGTTAGTGTGTGAGTGTGTCTGTTAGTGTGTGTTTTTGTTTGTGTGTGTCTGTGTCTGACTGTGTGTGTCTGACTGTGTGTGTCTGTTATTGAGTGTGAGTGTGTGTGTGTCTGTTAGTGTGTGTGAGTGTGTCTGTTAGTGTGTGTGTGTGTGTGTTAGTGTGTGTGTGTCTGTGTCTGACTGTGTGTGTCTGTTAGTGAGTGAGTGTGTGTCTGTTAGTGTGTGTGTGTGTGTGTCTGTTAGTGAGTGGTTGTGTTTCTGTTAGCTAATGTATGCTTATCTGTCAGTGAATGTGTGTGTGTGTATTTAGAAGGTGGGGTGGGGGGAAGGGTTGGGTGGCGGGGGGGGAGGGGGGCGCCTGAGTTTTGTCCTGCCTAGGGCAGCACAAAACCAGGATACGCCACTGCATGCGGCACGTGGGCCACAAGTTTGACATGCTTGATGTAAAGGGAAAATAATACTTATAGGATTACAAAGAAGAGAGATTTACAAGTAGATGACAACTAAACACCTGAATTTGTTTATACATCTGCATCTTCTTAAAACAGACAATTAAGCAATTTACAGAGCGTGAGATAAAAACAGCTAAATCAAGTTAACATCTGATTTAAATTTAAATATTTTTTTCAAAACTGATTTAACTCCTAAATAGCAGTGAGGTTGCACGAGCATGATCTATACACTAAAAGTGTCCCTTTAATTAACCCTGCCTATCCCTATTTAGCCTGCTGAGATATTCTCACTTGGGCTTCTAATCACAGACACAGAGAAAGTGTGAATCTGAGCCTGAGAGGCAAGAAAAACTTTTTGTGATGTTTAATTATTGTTCTGTGACTGGGAACTAGCTCAGCTGGCCATTACTGTTTGAAAGGAAATACCTCTGTTTAGTTAGTCTTCTAAAATAAGTGGGTTTTTGTTTTCTTTTAGTTTCATTTATGTCTTTAGGGGAAAGAGTACTCTGGATGTTAAAAACTGTTGGTTTTGTAAATGAGCATGTTCCTGCAGTGGCCTTATCACATCACATTATATATAGATATATAGATATTTAATAGGACAATTACAAGAAAACTTACAGGAACGATAGGTTGAAGAGGACCCTGTTCAAATGAGCTTACAGTTTATAGGAGGTGGGGTATAAAACCCATTAGGATATGTATGTAAACACTGATACTATCCATTGTACAATGTTCTCACTCATCTGTATTGCTTCAATATTTAACCTATATATCTTTTTTTTTTCTGTAACCCTTCTCTTGAAAAAACAAAAATCATACCAAAATAAAGAATTTATGACAAAACAAAAACAAATTGCAAGCTGACAGAATTGAAAATGTTTGTCCCAAGAGATATGCCACTGTTTAAGAAACAGAACTGTAGTGGAATATAAAACATGATAAAGCTGCAGTGATAAAGAACCGTAATGGTCCATATACCTTACATCGAAATGAGTGTCCTTGGGGTCCTGCTGGAATTGTTTTACATTCTTCCCCTAATATTAGAGGCCAAGTTATGTTCTATCGACAAAAAAAAAAATCTATTTACCGCAGAAGCTAAGGGAGCAGCTTGTCTTATTCAAAACAAATGTTTTAAAGAAGATTTATTTTAAATGAAAGAAGCACAAAGAAATGGGAAATCTAAATGATGATAAACATGTTAAAACCTAGTGCATAATGAAATACACCATCATATGTTTTATTTAAGCAAACTTTACATAATTATATTTTAATTTGTAGAAAACAAAATATGTGAAAGGTGCTCTCTATCTAACAGTAGCATCATTGCACCTACAAGGAGTTTCCACAACCTTGTGACAAGTGAACCGCACTTAGAAACAATAAATAATGGAAATATATATAAAACCAATAGAGGGAGCGTTCATAAGATGTATCTTAACAGAAAAATTAGAGAAATAAAATAGTGCAATACAGTATAAAATATATGGCAATTGAAAAAGAGGTGCCAATGGAACACTCACACTTTCTAGAGCTCCTATAGCTCTATTTTTGAAGGCTTAGGTGTTATAATCCCCGTCTATGCATATTGTGCTGAAACCCAGGAGTCTTGGCAACAATCCTGGGTTTCAAGTTTTAGCCCATTGGGCCAGGAGATTACCTCTTTTTAACTTCTCTCATCCAGTCAATATCCCAATAATTCATTCATGTATATATGCTACATTGACATTATTCCGCCTTCCTAATAACAAAGATTCCCATTGCACTTAAAATAACACTTTAGGCTCTAACACCTTACTGAAGTTGTTATAGTGCCATAATTCTGTTACATTTGACCCAGACCCAAGTTCTCCCCCATTCTCTTGTATTAGGATTGAAAGCACAGCTTCTGGCCAAGAAGTATCACATCATCATACCCATAACAGAATTAGTGATATCAGCACACTTAGCATGTTGGCTTTGATGGGCTTGCAAACACTGCTCATCGGGAACGAGCACCTGCAAATCTAAACAGTGTGTGTCATGGATAGTGCTGCACATGGCATGGATTCAGTAAGGTACTGAAAACATTCAATAGAGATTCTGATTCATATTGGCCAACATATATAATGTTATAATGTGAATATCCTATTTAACCACTACACAAAGGTGCTAGGTTGTATTGAGATCTAGTGATGCAGGGGTTAGTGAGGTACAGCAAATTCATGTTAATAGGATCAGCTTGATATGACATGTGCTTTCTAGATCCAGCTTGGGATTACACGGTGTAAGTTTTACTAATAGTATTATTAGAAGATGGGAAGACCAAGGCTATAAAAAGGGGTTACACATTGTCACCAAAAATAACCAGGTAAGAATTTAAACAATGCTAATTTGATATTACCGGGCAAGCAAAAAATATTCCCCGTACCATTAAGCCACCAGACATGGCAGGATGGATATGTAGATATTTACATCACATTCTGGTCTTCCATTTGTATTTCACAACTGGAATTGAGATTTGTTCAACCAGGTGATCTATTGCCAACCTTCTACTTTCTATTTTTGGTGGATGGCCTCTGCCCACTGTAAGCCTCAGTTTCCTGTTCAGCTGTTGGGAGTGGAACATGGTGTGGTTTTCTACTGTTGTAAACCATTCACTTCAGGATTGAGAATTTCCTACAGGAGTCAATTCAAAGTGCTAACCCATACCCATCTCTTCACAGATCCATAGGTATGCCCCTTCTCGGTCTCTCCACTCTGCCTGTGACTTTCTCCTGTCTGCTGCTCACACGTGTACGGCAAACTCACGCTTGCAGGACTTCTCATGGGTGGCTCCTTTCCTATGGAATAGCCTACCTACCACCATCAGACTCTCCCCTAGTCTTCAAACGTTTAAGAAGTTCTTTAAAACCCATCTCTTTAGGAAAGCTTATGGCCTCCCAGAGTAACCTCTACCTTACATACCTGTCTCTTGCTCTCTCCTAAAGACCAGCACTCTACTCTCTCCTCCAGCTCTGTTTCACTCCCACCTTATTTGATTGCTATTTCCTGTCCTATTGTGTTTTACACCCCACCTCTTAAAGACTGTAAGCTAATTTGAGCAGGGTCCTCTGCAACCTATCATTCCTGTAAGTTTTCTTGTAATTGTCCTATTTATAGTTAAATCCCCCCTCTTATAATATTGTAAAGCGCTACGGAATATGTTGGCGCTATTTAAATGACAATAATAATAATAATAATAATAAAAATAGTAAGAAGATCTTGTTCTTCTACATAGCACTGTTGCAATTGTGGTTATTTCAATAATTTTTCACCTTCCTGCCAGATTCAACTAGTTTTGCCATTCTCCTCTGACCGCTCCCTTTAATAATGCATTGTCATGCACAAAGCTGCCCACCCTAGAGAGAACCATGCCGCAACCATGTGAATGCACGGTCTACAGCCTGGATTTCTAAATAGAGCCTGAAAAGGGGATCTGTTTATCAGGACAAACTACTGTTAGAAATGGATTTACAAGATAAGATCAGAATCCACAGACCGGAATGAGAGACTTCTGATAGGTGGTACTCTTGCTTGTGTGGGGTCTGCCAAAAGCTGTAGTCTGTAATCTAAGCCATGTTTTTTTAGAATATTGCAAGGTTAGCAAGGTGACTATATAATATATAAAGTACATTTTTATACCATTATTTCCCTTTCAGAAATTTTGAAAGTTTTTTTTTCAATGTACAGTTTCCATATTGTTTGTATAAAAACAAATAAATAATTGCTTTTAAAAAGTTAACACAGAACAGCACTAACAGTTGATTAGATCCATGTATTTCCTTCTTCAGCTTTAAGAAAACATCTGCTAAAATGTCTATGACCTAAGAATACCATTGACCACAAGCTTGTACTACATGCCAAACCAAATGTTGCTTTTGCCACGTTTCATGTCCTCCATCCTGGAATCAAAGTAGAGTTCGCTGAAGTAAGTGCCCATTTTCTTTAGACATAATATGTAGTTTCCTGTTTGAGCCACATGTCTTTATGTGGTAAACACACACATGAATATACCGACTTATGGACAATAATAGATATTGTAAGGATTGTAGTTTATCTAAATGCACCATACGTAGTGAATTTTTGAGACGTTTTCCTTTCATTTAAATATATACTTTTAAAAAGTTTACTGCAGGTTGGTATCAACACGATAAAAAATGACACACCTCTCCGAATTTCAGGTCCTACACTAATAGCTAGGCCTAAAAGTTACTCACTATTGCAAGACTGGAAAGCCCTTGGCACACTCACCAAGTATGATTTTCAACATACCAAGGCAATACGGATAAACAAAGTAAATAATCTGAATGCTATAACTAATTAAAAAATTGCTGTGTTTCACAAAAAGGATATAAAATATCAGTTTGAATAAACTCCTGCATCATGCTGAGAAGCCTAATGAACTGAATTAAACAAATTCAGCGGCGCCCCTGCCAAGAGGCATTACGCGCGTTTTGGAGGACCTGAGGATCAGCGCTGGAGGCTCATCATACTCAATGGTTTAACCCCTTATGGTAAGAGTGTGCCCAGGGTCTACTGGCACCATTACAACTTCACTTAGATTAAGTTGTTATGGTTTCCAAACTGCTTAATCTGTCCTTTAAACATTCAATGTATAAATAGAAGAAAGAAAATAAATTGTTTAAGAATGAGCGTTACATTGTTGCGGGTTTTTAATAGAAGTAAGAGGTGCAAAATGGCATGGTTCATTCAGATGGTTGAGTTTATGCATTATAAGCATCAACATAACTTTATCTTCATGACGTGATTTTAGGGCACAAATGTTGTCCTGTAGCTTTGCAAATGAAAAAAGGAAATAGCACAAAAACAGTATTGTTTACACTTTGCAGTTTCCACATGTCTAGTGCCTGTCAGACAAACAGTCACTAGGTGCTTCCAAAACAATCAGATTCAGTAATAAAATCTCCTCAAAAAGGAGTAGTGGACTGGTGATTAGATTAGACTAAATTAGTTACTACAACTTCTGTTCATGCACCTTGTGTCTTGAAGCATATGGTTTAACAAAAGTCATCAAGGTTGATTACCACAGTGGAGGTGAACCAGGCTGCATTGAGCTGCACTGTGAGGGGGTTAGTACTCTAAATAGGGTAAATACATACTGTTTTTCTATCCTATTCCTCCCATCTCTAATGGGACCCTTAATATACATTTACTACTTTAATATCACTTCATACTGGATTACGCATCCAATGAAAGATGAGTATAAAACACTCATGGAACAGATCTAAAATAAACATGACTAGGGGATATACTAGTAGATAAAACTAGCACTGTCGAGTTTTTCCTGCATAATAATACTCTTAAATGGCTGGCCGGACAGTACTAAAAGTAACCTTTCCATTGTATAAACGCACACACTTGTAAGAATAGAAACCACTTTTAATGTCCGTTGCCAGATACTCACCGAGTACTGATGTTCATGGTATACTCATTGCAACTATGTTATGTTTACCATATATTAATTGTATCCCAAAACTAATACTGGTTAGTACAACTAATAATTTAAAAGTTACTAAAAATAATTAATGTATTGTACGAACGACTCCGCCACAAGTGGAAAAAAATAAAAGAATTTTAAAAAAAGTAAATAAATAGTGGAAATACATTTCTATTTAAGAAAATATGTTTCAGTGTTCTTTTAACAATCATGCTTTCTTTTATGAAACAGAAAATCCAGTTAAGGAACTAAGATGCCTGCATCATAGCGACTCTGTATATGTTTGCACAGAAGATATTCTGTCAGTGTAATTATGTGCCACAGCAAAATTACATATTAAAGTGATAGTAAAACAATTCACAATATCAAAATTACAGCACAGATTGCTTAAATTTATAAAGTCAATCTGAAGCCCATGGATAGTTTAACTATTGGAATTCTCTGTGAAATCTACTGGATCAAGTTCCGAGCAATGTGTAATAAAGCAATTTTCTGCATTAGAAATTTGAATTAGGAAATATTTCATCCAAGTCTAAGTACTGGGCACATGAAACTCCTCTGTATCCTGTCTAGACAGCTGTAACCAGCTTTTCGATTTTCCCATGCACAATACCACTGTATTTAATGGAACAGAGAACCAAGGCTAAGACGTGTAGATTACTTGATGTTGGAGATTTTTGTTTATACAGTGGATTGCATGTGAAAGTTTAATGTAGAAGCATAATTAATATTGCTGATAATGGGAATGACAAAATGTGGGTGCTCAACTGTCATACAAATCCCACGTACTTTGCCAACTGTAGATCTACCATTTGCCCATTTCTGAATGGTTGTATTTGTTTACAGAGACAGTATGTGAATATGGCATGTATGAATATTTGTCTATAAGGTGTGTATAATGCTGATGTTTGAATGCAGAGGTGTACTTGTGTGTAGTATTGGTGTTTCAATGCTGGACTATATTTATAGTGTCACTGTTTCTATGCAGGGGGTGTTTCTGTGTAGTATTGGTATTTGAATGCAGAGCTGTTTTTGTTTACAGTGTTGTCGTTTGAATGCAGTAGTGTGTTTGTGTGTAGTGTTTGTGTTTGAGTGTCGGGGTGTGTCTATGTATGTATTGTTGGTGTTTGCATGCAGGCATATATACACATTCACAATAATACACAAATACTGCCACACAGACACATAATCACAAGGATACACATACAGATTGACAGACATGAACAGATACAAGGACCAACACATACACTGATACACACACACACACACAGATCCAAGGACACTAACACACATGTCCATATACATACACTGGCACATAGCAAACATACACAGATACATTCACCCTTACTGAGTCAATTTATACTCTTGCAGTGTGCACAATTCAAATGCTTTCCATGGGTTCCCTGCATTCCTGCCTTCCTCTATTTTGCGATGGGAACTACTGGCGGCAACACTGGCATCCTTTAAGAGCGACAGGTTGCACTATCTACACTGCTGGTAGTTCTGTGCCTGATAGATGCAATTTTATGTTTTTTGTTTAAAAAGTTTGGCAGTGGTTTGACAAAAGGTGGAGAGCTCTCCATGTCACCCATTGCTCCTTCTACCGTGCATTCTAAAAGTATTAAGACCCCTTTTTTTTCTCAAATCTTTATCTTACCACCTCATGCTACAAGTATTTAAATAATTATTTTTCTTTTTCATGTCAGTGTACACTCAATAACCCATAATGGCAAATTATTTTTTTACACCATTACAAATAAATTAAATAAAAAAACAACTGAAATATCACATTGACATTTGTATTCAGACCCTTAGGTTACTACTTAGTAAAAGCACCTTTGGCAGTGATTACAGATTAAAGTCTTTTTGAGTATGATGTAACAAACTTTACAAACCTGGATTTGTTTAATTTATGCTATTCATCTCTGCAGATGCTCTGAAGCTCTATCATGGTGGATGTGAAACTTTGGCGAACAATCATTTTCAGAGAGATTTGATTGGGTTCAAGTCCGATCTTTGGCTAGGCCACTCAAGGACATTCAAAGCATTGTCCCTAAGCCACTCTTGTGTTATTTTAACTGTGTACTTATGGTAACTGTCCTACTGAAAGGTGAACCTTCAGTACAGGCTGAGGTACTTGGCGCTCTGGACTAGGTTTTTTGTTAATGATATCTCTGTATTTGCTGAGTTCAGCTTCCTCTGACAGTGTCCCCATCCCTGCTGCTGAAAAACACATCCAAAGTGTGATGTTACCACCACCATGCTTCACTGATGGTATGGTACTGCACAGGCGGTGAGTGTTTCCAGGCATGACACTTTAAATTAAGGCCAAACAGTTAAATCTTTGTTTCATCAGGCAAGAGAACCTCATTTCTCTCAGTCTGAGAGTCAACTAGGTGTGTTTTTACAAATTCCAAGTGTGCTTTTATGTGTCTTGTGGTAAGGAGTAAGGCCAGTGTTGTGACGCAGTGATGTTTGTTCTTGCAAAAATTTCACCCCTTTAGACAGATGACATCTAAGATCACTCAGAGTAACCATTGGGATCTCGGTCAGCAAGACCCTTCTCGCCCAATTGCTCAGTTAGCCCGGGCAGCCATCTCTAGCACGAGTCCTGGTTGTTACTTCTTCCTTTTAAGTATTATAGCCACTGTGATTTTGGGAATCTTTGTTGCAACTGATATATTTTTTTATAATCTTACCAAAATTTGTTGACATAATCCTGTCGCTTTGCTGCACAGGCAGTTCTTTTGACTTCATGGATTGTTTTTGATCTGATTTACATTTACAGCTGTGAGACCTTAAATTGACACATGTGTGTCTTTCCAAATCATGTCTATTCAATTGAATTTGCCACAAGTGGACTCCAATCTAAGTGTATCATCTCAAAGATGATACAGAGAAATGTGATGCATCTGTGCAAAATTTCTAGTGTCGTAGCAAAGGGTTTCAATACTTTTATTGTGATATTTCAGTTTTTATTTTTTTTAATAAATTTGCAAAGTCTGTTTTTTGCTTTATCGCTATGGGATATTGAGTGTAGATTAAAGAGACAATGTCACCCCTCCTGAAAAATGTGTATTTCATAAAGATAGAATCTTTATTGAATACTCATTTTGACTGTGTCAAAATAAAAAAAGTGAGAAAAAAAACAAAAAAAACCCAAAGGGGATTGAATGCACTGTATATTATAAATAGTATTTCTATTAAACCTGGATGGTAATAATAGCCTGAGAAAGCTGGACCAACAGATGCCTACCTATAATACATTAGTTATATATGTTAACGTAAAGATATTAGTTGGTGCAACATGCATAGCACATCTTATTCTTTATTTTTGTTTTCTCAGATGTGCATTACTGTTGCGCAAACCTTTTTCTATCTTTCTATTCAAAACAATTACTAAACTGTAAACAGTAGTTTAGTCATTTTGTTTTTGTTTTATAATACATTTGTTTTAGGTTTAATTTAGCCATGTTTATGTTCATTTTTTAGGGGCGATGGGGGTTGAATTATATTTTCATGGTACTATCAAGTGTTGCATTATTTTTTTCTTTTACTTTGGCTTCAAAATCAGTCTGGGACTACTGTCGAATAGCTTTTATCTCTCTCATTCACCTCCCATCTTGTAGCAGTTGGACTACGTAAAGATTGTCCCATTCACTTACCAGTGCAACTCCATTAATGAATAGAAATGCCCAAGCAAACAAACAAAAGCCACACTTCACCACAAATGTTTGTGTCTGGTATTCCTGGGGCAGTCGTATAGCTCACTAACTCATTTAGTTGTATTTTTTTTAATGTGTATTTTTTAATGCATAAACAAGAAAAGTTGTGCTTGGATTAAATGTAAATGTATATCAGTTCTAAATATATTTCTATATACTGCTATGCATCTTTTCACACCACCCCTTTCGTGTACAGGAAAGGATAAAAGCATGTGTTTTGATCCACTCTATTGACTTGGGCCAATGCCAACCTGAACTAAAATAAACTTAAAAAACCTAATAACTATAAAAAGCTTAAACCATATACAAAAATGCTAAATTTATCACAGCATTTGATTGTAAAACAGATGATTTTTTTCTATTAATACATCTTAAAAGGATGAAAGACCTTATAAGCAGATGGCTACCAAATGTATTGTACATTAAAATATAGCCAAAACTTTGGTCACTCTTACCGTCTTTGCATATATACTTTTACAGAGTATTTTGACCCACGCACAATCTATTCAGGATAAGCTTCCAATGCATGTTATGAAGATGCAACAACATAAGACTCAACACAGTAGTGCATATTGTGATAATGTTAGTTGAAAGTTGCACAGAAGTGACTTTAGTCAGTTCTGGACTCTGGTTCAAGGCTATCTGGTGACACTCCTATGATACTACCAGAGGTGGAGTTACACCTCTGGTAGCTAAGGGCTCAATCTATGCATGTGTAGAATTTCAAAGTAAAACACTGCGCATACAGATTCCAAATCACTGAAGTGGTTAAGGTGCTTGGAGTAACCCTTTAAGCACAAAATCTTTAATTTGCTAATAGCAAATAGCATTAGCTGCTAGACAGTCTCTAGCTTGGTCTATAGATAGAAACCACCGTGCGTAGAGTCATTACGTCATTTCCCTGCTGGAAATTTTATTTTTTATTTTTATGTTTTTTGTGATGTGAGATATTTGTTATCATGCGATCTTAAAATAAAGAACCCTTTAAAGGTCCCTTTAAAAACATGACTACAACTTAGTAAAACATGCTCTCTATGGAGAAAAATCAGTCCTTAAACCTCCTGCATATTCCTCTCAATTAAGAGCTAAAATTTGTTTGGCATTTGGTAAAAGACATGGGTACTGAACAGATCATCAGATGAGTTCAGCTTACAAAACTAAACCCTGTTTATTAATAATAACCTTCGGCATTCGGCTCCATTTTGGTATTGTGTTATCTTATATAACAGCTTGGACAAACATTTGGTTCTTATTTCCTAATATGGCAATAGATGTAAGGCATCTGAAGTTTGGGATTCATATGTTCTTTGTCATTTATATTGAATTCAGATACTTAAAAAAAAAAAAATCCTTGGTAGATGAGGAGCACAACATAGATTTGCGGACTTTGAAACTAATAAGACACACATGAGATTGCAGAAAAAGCCATAGAGCTACTCTATTTAAAGAGTTACCTAAATGTGTGGAACACATTGATCTAATACATAATATGCATGAACGGCTCATTTAGAAGACTGTTTGTGCCAATTGGTTTTGAATCTTTTAGAGTCTTTGCATGTTTATAAACAGGAATTGAATTTAGAATTCTTGTAGCATATGTTGCATTCCATAGTTTTGACAGTATGCATTGGTAATTATTGAAAATAGACAAAAAGTAAAAATGCTCAATTTTGCCACTTTTTTAATGCATTATATAAATCATTAAAAAATGCATTACAATAATACTATGAAAAAAAGTGAAATACAAAATGGTTGTATTACCCGGTCCCTTGTTCTCTGGGGACCCTGTGCCTCTTCTCTCTCCCTAACCTCGTTTACACTACCTTTCTGTCAGTCGGACACTAGGGGAACTGGAACTTAGATGCTAGCTAGTACTCCAGACAATTGATCCCCTGGTCACCGTTTAGTAGATCTCCCTTTTTTTTCAAGTTATACTTTTTGTTTGCATATCCCTTTTTATCCTTAGATTGATTAAAGGTAGGGCCTCCCTTCCTCATTTTTTATACAGTGGAGCTCTCCTGATGTAGGTTTCCCCTTGTGGGACTTTACACATCACCTACTCCTATTACCTACGAAAAAAAGTGGTCTATATATCGGGTATAATATTCACACTCACAATGGATTTCATTATTATATTTTTCTCTTTTTTAAGGAAGGTATAACTGTTTGGGGGAAGTTAGAGCAAAATAAAATAAACATAGGTTTGCAACATCCATTGTGCGTGACGTCCTTCCAGGATCTGCCATTAATACCTAAATATAGCAATATATAGGACAACAGTGACATGTCTACTGCCAGACTTGTCTCTTGGGGCTTCAAGAAGAATAATTGTAGTATCAATAGAAATTAAGCAATAGGTAATTCATTTGTTAGGATGCTGCTCCAGCAAATAGCTATAGCAACTGTTTGAGTTTGCAGAAAATACATGCCCCCAGTGACAGGGCAACTTAAACCCAGGGATGCATTTGCCAATAAGAATAATATGTTGCTTTCTGTCTACTAGAGTTTCCTTAAGATATATTTTGCTATGCTTTTTAAAGTTACTATGCATTTATTTATTTATGTTTAGAACTGTACTTTATGGCCGATCCTGCACCCAGGCATTCTGTAGATAGAACCACATCAGCGGGCTGTTCTGCTCTAAGCCCCGCCCCCTTGTGTTAGCTTCCACCCCTTGCAATTTGCACGGGCGGAGAAACTGGAAAAAAAAAGTGACAAGCGTATTGAAAACAACATGGCACTGGTAAGCTCTTTTGAAAGACAATTGGCTAACTCACTGGTTAGCCATTTGGGACAAATATTGCACTGATTATGCATTTGGACCCAAATATTGCACTGATGAGCCATTTGGGCACAAATGGCATAGATTAGCTATTTGGGAACTAATGGCATTGATTAGCTATGGGGTTACAAATGGCACTTAATAGCCATTTGAGTACAAAGATGGCACTGATTAGCAGATTAGCTATTTTGAGACAACGATTGCACTAAGATGCTTTGTGGGGACATAGATGGCCTTGACCAGCTGTGTGAGGACACATGGCCTAGACCAGTTTTGTGGTACAAACATGCGACTGGGAAGCTAGACACATGCTTTTTGGGGAAAAAGATGACACTGTAGGAAGTGGGTGACATGTTACCTGATGAAGATGGGGAGCCCAAAGAGGTGGAGTGGTTTCCATAGAATTTCAGTGAGGTTAAAAGTTTAACAGAGGAGTTTTGAAGGGGAGGAGTTAGTAACATAACCACTCCCACCTATGGGTGCCAAAAATGTTCATGCACCCAGGCGTCAGTGACCCTTGGATCAGCACTGGTTGACTTATTTTTCTAATCTAGTGTTTGAATGAGGAGGAGATAAACCACAATTGCTCAACTGGATTTTTCTCATGATTACAGAGAACAATCTTTGCAATGACACCCATATACGGCTACTGCCTTGCCATTACATGATTTCCGGTGTTGTCTTAGACACAAAATATGTGATCCCTATTCCATACAATTTGGTACTCCACTGCTAGTGAAATATGAATACAAATATTACACTACTTTTATCCACCAATTGATCAATTTGTATAATTTTTTTTTCATTTGGTTTATCAGTGTTAGCTACATTGGTATTGTATTAAAACAAAGCTATCAACATGTAGAAAAGATTTATAGCACTAAGAAGGCCATCTGGCCCAACCATGAAACATTCTTAGAAATAGTGTCTGACTCCTAACTGGCCAGTAATAAAAAAAAAACAAATCATGACACATCTGGTAGGTTTCACATATTTTAATGCACATTAAATCAAATATTCATAAACTGAATAGACTACACAAAATGTTTGCACAGAATACATTGATTTTTCTAACCAATATTTTTAAATAATTAATTAAGGAAAAGGGTATTATCAAACTTGTTTTCTATTTTATTTGATAAATAAAATACAAACTATGTTAAAACAGGTATTCTAGAACATTAAGCAGATACTAATGCCAGCACTCCTATAATCTTTGCCATGAAATCATAATGTGAACTTTATGAATGCTCTGCATTCCTTACAGTGCTGCAATATTATAGAGCCATTCCTTGGACTACCATAATTGAACATAATGGAGTTCAAGGTTGTTTGTAGGTTTCAGAGTCAGGATGGTCTGTCCTGTTGAAAAACATGGAATTTACAATTCACAGCATAGTTGAGGTTCTCTGCACCCAATAGACTAAGAAATGTGACTATCATTATTGTCAGATAGAACCATGCTAGCAGTGATAGACGTTACTGTTCAAAGCATTTTATGTGTTTAGCAGCTATTGCCAAGGCTTGGACATTATAGTTTGAAGCATAGTGTTGTATCAAGTGTGTTAAAGACATTTCAAAAGTAAATCAAATAAATAAAAAGAAAAAAGCTGAAGATACTCAGACCACTTGTGCTAAAAGACTAGCTATTAATACCATGATAAAAAGTAATCTAGCTAACCATGTATTAAAAATAGGTTAATATAATGTAGTTTGTGGTCAAAACTAGGAACGTCTGTGCTACCTCTACACAGTTTGTTGTTCATGTTATGCCAAACAATAAATTGTGTATAGTTTGGGCTAACTTAGGACTTAACCACTTCATGAACCATAAACGGTCAAGCATGTCATGGGGGAAAGCCCACTCAGAATCAGTGACCTATTCGTTACAAACTAACACTGGTGGAATGCTCAGGGGCAATGTAAAGCAACCTGTAAAAATACCATGTTTGGAGAGGAGAAGGAAATAGACATGTCCATTTAGTTCAATAAACCAATGTAAAGCGGAATATTTTGTGAATTGAAGCTTCAGGCTTGCAAGATCCTTCTTTATGTATACAGCTGTTGCCAATTTTTTTTTTTTTAATTTTAATGACTATATATGTATACTAAAAGCAAAATTGACAGTGAGCCGTGATACATTTGTGACTTTTACATACATTTTACAACTTAATACATATACTCAAGGCAGAATTCATGCTTAGCTATGAGTTAAAGGAACACTCTCACTCCATAATAACTTCATCATAATGAAGTTGTTATGGTGGCAAGAGTGCATGAGTACTGTCAGGGACATATTAGCTCCGAGGCAAACAAGGCATTTGCCTTGGGCGGCATTTTCCAGGGGTGGCAAAAAAAGCCGCCCCCAAATGCCCAGGGCAAATGTCTTGTTAGCCTTGCGGCTAACTAAAAATCTGGGCGGGCTGCTGGGCAGGCGGTGCTGGCTAGGGAGCACTTTTCCCTGAGCTCTCTGCTCAGCTCCCTCACGCGCCGCAGAGTGATGCCGGGAGCCTGAATATGATGTCATTGGACCCCAGGAAAAGGGAGAAACCCCCCCAGCATTCCCAAAGGTAAGGAGGCTGGGGGGGAAGGGGGGGGGGGTGAATTAAAAAAAAAAAATAGTGTGTGTGTGTTAGTTAGTAAGTGTGAGTGTGTGTGTGTGTGTGTGTTAGTGAGTGTGTATTTGTTAGTGAGTGTGTGTTTGTCTGTTAGTGTGTGTGTGTGTGTGTGTGTGTGTGTTAGTGAGTGTGTGTCTGTTAGTGTGTTAGTGTATGTGTGTTAGTGTGTGTGTGTGTCTGTCTGTTAGTGTGTGTGAGTGTGTGTCTGTTAGTAAGTGTGTGTATGTCAGGGAGTGTGTCTGTTAGTGAGAGTGTATGCGTGTCTGTTAGTGAATGTGTGTGTCTGCTAGTGACTGTATGTGTCTGTTAGTGAGTGTGTATGTCTGTTAGCTAGTGTATGCGTGTCTGTCAGTGAATGTGTGTGCGTGTGTGTATTTAGAAGGTGGGGCGCGGTGGGGGGGGGGGTGTCTGAGCTTTGTCATGCCTAGGGCTACACAAAACCAGGATACACCACTGAGTACTGTATTACCTTCAGGGGTAAAATGCTTTTCACTGAAATTCCAACCCTGTCTAAATGTCTGTTAATCCACCCTTTGTACAGCGCTACGGAGTCTGATGGCAATATATAAATAATAAAATAATAATAATAAGACAAAGTAGGGACTGTTTATTTCCTAAGCCTGACACTTCTAGACACTGGGCGGAGCTATCGCTGTCTAGAAGTGTCAATTGTCCCAGCCGTCTCCAGTAACTGTTGCAGGGACTTGGATTTGTCTATGGAGGATCCCACGGTCTCACAAAGAATCGTCCATAGACCTCAATGCTGTAATCTCGTACATGCAGATCACCCTTTCTCTGCCCCCCGGACCTCCAGCATCGATGTCACTGTTGGGGATCTTTGCAAATTCTGACATTGACACTTTAATTGTAATCTGTTCATTTGCAATGTGAAAGCAATTTGTTTTTATGAAAAATAATGCTTATGTTATCAATATTAATAGTTTAATATAATACATGCAAATTATTGTTATTCTGTTGTCTATTTCTTTTTGCAACCAATCAGTGTCTGACACCCACAGATTATTAGTTTCTTCCTAATGTCTAATTATAGACGGTTTTAATAATATCAAAGTAATTTAATTAAAGCCTTCACTGGAAAAAATTGTCATGGTATATATTCTGCATTAATTTGCAAACTGAAATCATATGGCAATAATTTGTACCTGATGTCAAAATGGAACCATCCGTGAACTTTCTGGTTACGTACTATGATAAACTAATACCTACTGAGCACTGCTAACTCAGGGAACATATGTTCTAGCTAAAAAAAATATATATATCCTAGGAATCAATTATAACCTCATGAGAATGGAATTCTGCGGTAACATAATGGTTTCCTCATGTTGTTAAAAGGAAAATGGAACCTACTTCATATAATAAAATGGAGAAGGTAATTCTTAATCTGAACTATTCCGTATACCGTTTCTTAGTACAGAGTTATTGGCTAAATCCAGGAATTTGGGATGACTGACAAGGGAATTGCAAATTTAACATCAAAATAGTTTAGCTGGAAAACATTTAAGTTGGAGAATGTTTCCAGATTGGTTAGTTTGGTCTAATATTTTTAGTTCCCTTGACAAATCTCTACAAATCCAGGTTTGGTTAAAAAAAAAAAAAAAAAAGCTCTTTACTTAAAGGTAAACTATAGGCTAGGAATACAAAATTGTATTCCTAGCACTATAGCTCCCTATACCTCTGTAAAGTTCAGTGGCGTTAGTTCATATGGCAGGTCATATGGGTGGGGCATTGTGATGTCACATGGGGGGAGAGAGGGGCGGCAAATTTTTATTTATTATAAAAATATTCTAACTTTGCTATAGTTGGAATAGCTATAGCTTTTGTTTGATAATTTTGTCATTCAGATTTTAATTTGCTACAGTTTGAAGTTAAGCAAATAAACTTCCTAATAATGAACCTCTGAGCATTGAGATCAGTAAAGACACCAGTGATTTAAATATATGTGTTTAAAATCCAGAAGAGTATTCTAAAACAGTTTATGACTATATGGTTGTGGTATTGTGCCATAAACCAAAGTGACACTGAGCAATGACATTGTAAAAAGAATATACAACATACACTGTGCAGTCACTGATTCCTCAGCAGGAGATCCTTTTAACAGACCAGCTACTGATAGGCTAACTAACCTGTGACTGTATTTCTCGTTAAATAATAATAATAAAACACTTAACATGTAATAATTAAAACCTGTTTGACAAACAAAACATTATATTTTCTTTCTTATATACTTGAGACTTTTTTCCATGCTTACACTTATCTTGTCCCTTTCTTAATGGGTAAATGTCACAGTAACTTCAAAGGTCAGACATTCCTTTATATTAATAGATTGTATATGGAATAGCTCACACAAACAAGTACAGATATGTATCAAAAATTGAATGTACTTGTCTGTAACCTGTTTTAATGCAACAAAAAAACAAGAATGTGAGATGAAGGAGGTAAGCAGCAAAAATAACTGAAATTTCTAAATGGTGACATAATTATTTTAGCCAATGAGATTGTAAGCAGTATTCACACATCTATCTATCTATCTATCTATCTATCTATCTATCTATCTATCTATCTATCTATCTATCTATATATCTATCTATCTATCTATCTATCTAAACATGAAGCTGATCAAACCTAAAGGTATTAGAGATTATTTTGTTTAGCAAATTTGTTTATACTAAACCTGCTTAACCATTTTAGTATCAGAGAAATGAAACGCACTCAGAAGGTTGAAAAATATAGCTTTAAGTTCTAAGTAAATACGTTCAATTACCCCTAATAAGAATGAAAAAAAAAATCTAACATTTGTTGTGTGCAAAGCATCGCCACCTAGCAACAGAGAGTGAGTTATACTCCAGAAGTCTAGGGGGGGTTGCTGGAATGCCATAATTTTCAGACCAAATTACCCAAGTCATCAAGAGCACTCTCCTCTGCAGGATTTCACCTAATCATGTACTCTACTTTTATTTTGAGGACTCTGTGAGCTTAATTCCTGGGAGATTAAATAAATGATAATACAGGCATGTCATATTACAGTACTCTGTAGAGAATGATGGCAGTATTCAGTAACATGCTTTTTGCATTTGAACTAAAATCAAGTTAAGTACATACAATTAGGTCTTGAAATATCTGGGCACTAAATCAAGTTTTGTTATTGCAGCTGTTTATCAAAATAAATCCAAGTTACTGTTACATAATGAATATGGGCTTAAAGTGCAGTCTCTCAGATTTAATTTGAGGGCATCCACATCCAAATTGGAAGAAGGGTTTAGGAATGACTGCTCTTTAATATGTTGCCCCCTCGTTTTCAAGGGGCCAAACGTAATTGGACAATTGTTTCAAAAAAAGCTGTTTCATTGACAAGTGTGGGCTATTCCTTTGTGATTTCTTCATCAATTAAAAAGGTAAAGATACCCACAATAGGTAGTCAAAGGAGTTCTCAATGCAAGTGAAACAGGCCATCAATAGGCTGCAAAATTTTTTTATAGACATCCATCAGAGAGATAGCAGGAACATTAGGAGTTCTAAGTTTGGTACATTCTCAGTAAAAAATGCACTGGTGAGAGCTGCAACCGAAAGGCCCTCGATGTCCACGGAAAATAACAGTGGTGGATGATCATAGGATCCTTTCAATTGTAAAGAAAAAACCCTTCACAACATCAAGTCAGGTGAAGAACACTCTCCAGGAGATTCACATGTCATAATCTAAGTCTACCATAAACAGAAGACTTCACAAGAGCAAATACAGCATGTTCACCACAAGGTGCAAACCATTCATAAGCCTCAAAAATAGAAAGGTGAGATCAGACTTTGCCAAAACATATACAAAAGCCAGCTTAGTTCTAGAACAGCATTCTTTGGACAGATGAAACTAATGTTCCAGAATGATGGGAAGGAAAAAGTATGGAGAAGGCTTGGAACAGCTCATGATCCAAAGCATACCACATCATCAGTAAAACATAGTGGAGGCAGTGTGATGGCATGATTTATTGATGATGTGACAGAAGACAGAAGCAGATGGATGAATTCTAAAGTGTATAGGGATATATTGTCAGATTCAGCTAACTTCAGCAAAGTTGATTGGATGGTGCTTCACTTTATAAATCGACAATGATCTAAAACATACTGCAAAAGCAACCCATGAGTATTCTAAGGCAAAGAATTTGAATATTCTGCAATGGTCGAGTCAATCACCTGATCTCAACAAAATCGAGCATGCATTTCACTTGCTAAATACAAAACTTAAGGCAGAAAGACCCACAAACAAACAACTGGCAAAGCATTACAAAGGAGGAAACCAAGCGTTTGGTGATGTCCATGTGTTCCAGACTTCCTATCTCCTACTCTGTAAATAGTATCCTAAACTCTGCAGAAGCTCATGTGTGTGACTAAAGTTCAATATACAGAGCAGGAGTTAAAAGCTTCTAAAGCAAGCTAATGTCTGATTGAAAATGAAACCATTTTTTTCATGCAGGCTCTGTCAGTCACAACCAGGGGAGGTGTGGCTAGGGCTGCATAAATGGAAACAAAGGTGAAGTAACTCCTAAATGGCAGAGAATTGAGCAATGAGACTGCAGGGGCATGTTCTATACACCAAAACTGCTTAATTAAGCTAAAGATGTTTTGGTGCCTGTAGTATTCCTTTGTTTTGGGATTCAATAAAGATTGAAATGGGTTAAGATTACATAATAGCATCCAATATAGTGTGTCCCTAATGTGAGTTTAGTTTTACAGTTCAAAAGAAGGTCATTGTTATTCCAAATAGCACACAGCAGAGTAGTGACTGCTGATATCAAACCAACCTCTTCAACTTGATGGCTAACTGATCTTGATCATGTAATCTATTTGCTTTGCTTCTACATAGTTGATACGCTTAGTTCAATAAATTAATATGGAAAAGTTGATACAAGATTTCTGCATGGTAATAGTTAGGCGTATCCCTTCTAGAAGGATATTAGTGATATTATATTCAGGTAACTGTCCCTAAAAAGTGTAGCGCAAGCTTAAACAGTGTACTCTGGCCTCAGCTGGATGGCCTGAGTGATTTGCAGGCAGGCTTGCATGCAGTCACATTAATATTATCATCACTTGCATTTTTTTTTTTATTACGAGTGTCAGTGGGAGCTTCATGTTCAAGTTTCGCCTAAGGCCTTGCAAAGTCTAGAGCCGCCTTCACCCACCTGTGATGTGGAGAACCTCTGCCCATTGTAGCTCACATGCTGTAGATATATACTAGCACTCACTCGGTTGATACTATTATTTTATCATAATTGGCTTTGGCTTTACTTTGTTCTGAATGTTTATGCAGAGTAAAAACTGCAGATCAAGATTCATATAGTGCAATAAGAGCTAGAAAGCCGGTGTGATTTTTGTAATGTGTATATGAACTCAAATGCTTTGCCTAAATATTTATTACATTTAATATGAATTAAATGCATATTTTAACCATTTTAAGTAAAGAGATGTATGTCTGACATTGATATTAATTATTCTAAGCTCTCAATAAAATATCAGGAACTTTATATTTATCTTTCTAGAAAGTAAAAACTACTTGTTAATGGCCAAAAAGAATGGGGGAGCTAGGGGGATTTATTAAAGTGTTCTGATAAAGTTCTGTTATATTTGGTCCCTAAACTGTTTATATTCATTACATTTTGTTAAAGCATTGACGAAAAAGTGCAAGTTTTTCTCTAAATTCTACAATTTTTTTTTGTTTTGCAGAAATATCCATTTCAGAAAGGACACCACATTTAGAGAGTCAGGAAAAAAAGAGAAGTGAAACAGAACACTTTTTGGCAGAAAAGTTATGGAAAAATTGATAGATCCGTCAGCTCAAAATTCCATTCATTAAAAAATAACTGCCAAAACACCTGACAGAATTAATACATTTCACCAAAAAATATGAAAAGGGTACAAACCTGTATGGAACACTTTGATAAATGGCCCATAATTGTTTAAATCTTGGATTTCCAGGGGGGCGGGGCCTGACTGTGATGGCGGCTGGACGCCTTTTCAGAGAGCTCCGGGCAAAATATTGATTTCATACCACTTGCCCGTGTTCCCGGCGCTCTTTCTGGGCCAGCTGTGCAGTTTGCATGTCCAGCGAAAGTTGACCGGCTTTGTGTGGTCCTTGGCAGCCGTCCAGACTAAGCCCTCGGCGGGCTGGGGTGAGGCCTAGCGAGCAGTGTGGAGGGGAGAGGCGGCCGCTCTCCCTCCCAGGCTCCGGCGGACTCTCGTCCAGCTAATGATGCCGCCCTGCTACCGCCCCGTTTGGACCGGTGCGGGAGATCCCGGTCCCCACCCTGGAGGCTCACTCACATTACCAGGGCTGTGGGATCCTGCCTCAAAAAGCGAGGATACCCCGCGTGGCATATCCAACATGGCGGATGCTGCAGGCCCCAAGCCTGACTATGGAGGTGTGATGTCCAGAACGCTGTCCTTCCTGGACAAACTTATTGCCGACTTCTGGGGGACGCTGTCCCTCCGACCGCCTGCACCTGCCCTACAACCCTCCCAGGACCACCTACCTAAACCTGCTCCCCGGCGGCCTCCAACTCAGCGTGGTACAGGGAGAGTGCGAAAATGGCGGAGAAGACCGGGTCGACAGAGCTCGAGAGACGGGAGGTGCAGGCATGCATCAGGAAGGGGTGTCTATAGAGCCAGCAGCTGGAGTGTCAAGAGGGATGCAACAGGGAGAGGAAAGCAGAGGATACCGAAAAAGCTACCAAACCATATGAAGGCTGCATCAAGCATGTCTGGGTCAGTACGTCTGCCAACTCACTCCATTACCTGGTACTGCACCCTCCCCATGATGGGCATAGGCTGAATCCCAGGAGGGTCGGCTGGCTAATCCTCCCACCACGCACAGCCAGGAGACACCCTCCCTTCTTAACATACTTGTGTACTATTGTTGACATTTTTGTTGCACGTGTGACTTTTCAGCTGACCTTGCATCATCTGTCCTAAAACCCCTAATGCTAGCACTTGCCTATAAGACCACCCAGGGTGGCATACTTCGCTTATATATTAGCCTTGTCATATAATCTACTTAACTCACTTATCACCTGTGCATCTATACAGAGTTACTCGAGAAATAACAGTATTAAAGCGAGAGATAACAGTATTAAAGCGAGAGTTAACAGTATTAAAGCGAGAGTTAACTGTATTAAAGCGAGAGTTAACAGTATTAAAGCGAGAGTCAACAGTATTAAAGCGAGAGTCAACAGTATTAAAGCGAGAGTCAACAGTATTAAAGCGAGAGTCAACAGTATTAAAGCGAGAGTCAACAGTATTAAAGCGAGAGTTAACAGTATTTAGCCATAGCATGTTACTATATATAAAATGAGGTTGATAATCATAGGAGACATTGACAAAATGTTATGACGACCCTATCCTGTACAACTCTTGAAAGTCTCCCTCTTTTTTTCTGTACCCCTATAATCGTATGCCTCAACAAAAATAAAGAATTTAAAAAAAAAAATCTTGGATTTCCAAATGGTAGAACCTCAGTTTGAGGAAGAAAATGACTGGAATAACAACCCCTTTGCAAGCTTTAGGGCTGATCATATAACTTTTAGTTGTAGTTGGGGACATAAACCGTAATAATGAGCAAGTAGAAGTATGCACAAGTCGGTTGTGGTGTGCCGGAACTGACGTATGTGGTAGGCCTGTAATAAAAGAGGCCCCACCCATTCAATTAGAAATAAAGGAGAAAGGTGGGAGGGATGAACCTAGCGGTGACTGTCTTGTAATGAAGCAGGGCTTTATATAGCCGGGTACACCTTAATACTATTTACATGCTTATTAATTCTGACTAGAATGGCAGTCATTCTTTACTCCTCTTCATCAACCACTTCTACCTCTGGCCGAGCTCTACTATTTCATAAATGCATGTAGTTTGCTTATGGACTATCTGGCGAATCGGCAAATTACTTCCTACAGCCTTTGTTTCCGGAATAGCATGCTTGAATACTTGATTGTATTGCTTGAATTGTAATAAATATCTGAAGTCACAAGCATTTATAATCTGTAATCAATTAATCAATAAAAAAAACACCTCACATATTTATAATATTTATTCAGTCTGACTGAAACTATGTATCATACCACAGTTGGACATATGCCCCTCCCCCCACCTTCCTTTTTTTTTTTATAACTCTCCATGTTCCCATGCTCATGAGTCTCTGATCATTATAAAGTTTTTTTTTTTTTTTTTTATATCACGGTTTTATTTCCATACTACGTTTTTCCCAACATTTATTTCACTTGTAACATGGCTGCTTCCAAGACAAGCAAAGTACATCTGGAAATTGTCCCCCATCACATGCTGTAACTGGAAAATCATTTACCTTGAACAGTTTTCCTGCAAAACCCCTCAGGAGAGTCTACAGTCGTTCATATAAGATTACAGCAACAGCCTGGCAGATAATTCCCTTTCCAGAGATGTATGTTAATTCTATAACATAACTTTGTGTAAAAGGACCATACATTATAATACAGAATGACCATACAATTAAAAACATTTGTTGTTTTTTTAAACTAAAACAGACTGACTCAATTGGCTAATGAGAACCCCGTCAATGACAAACTGTTATGAAAGCCTACAAAAAAACGGACAACCAAATAAAAGTAGATGTTTTTCTATAGATCGACAGGAGGTCATCTCTTTGAACATAATACAGTGCAGATGCTGTGCCTCAGAGTTACACTTAACGTTGACATCAAAGTACGGAGAAATGGAGTTAATGCTAAGACCATGAGAAACAAACTAGAACAAAACACTATTTAGCAATTCTATGAAGGACAAGACAAACATGGAGATGTATTAAATAAATGTATTATTAATCATTGTATAAATGATGTCCTATAATTGTGGAGTTGTAAGATTTTGGAGGAGGGTAAAATAATTGGATAAGTCAGATCAGCCATGGGCTCTCTGTCCTTGTGATAATCTGAATTATAAGCCTGCAATAAAACATCTCTCCACAGAGTTCATCCCTGTGACATCATGCCTGTTAAGTCATCCCTGTGGTCATTCTTCTGCAGAAATTCATACCATTCGTTCAAGTAAAACCAACGCCTTTGTTAATTTAGTAAGCAGTGGGTGAGTGCTGAGAAATGAACAGGGAATTACAAAGGTTAGGCCAAAATAGTAAATATGTTAAAGTAGCTGAGGAGTAAATTGGACAACATTTGCAATTTTTTAATGCAACTTGCAGGTAATATTTGAGTATATCATTGTGTAAAGAAGGAAACATTTTCAAAGTGTTTTCTAAGTTCCAGCCAATCTTTTTTGTTTAATGAATTGTTTGTATATTACATTATTTTTCTCTACCTCCCTTTTTTTTTTCTTTTTTTTTTTTTGCATATGCTATATATCAATAAGCTGAATGTGCAGGTAAAAATTTTTTTATGCAAACAGAATACATACCTTCAAACTAAGACATCCTGACAATTGGACGCCGGTTGGAGAGAGATGGGCCAGGGACTCAGTCACATCACTAGCTCTGCCCCCAAGGAGGAGAGTCCGCACAGAAAGTGAATGAATCTAGTTAATCAGAGTCCAGCCTGGTGTGAATGCACGCAAGGCTTCTTGTCTATCACTCAGGCCAGCAAACTGAGGGCAGGACAAGCAGGGGGTACTGTTTCTGTACTCCCTGCAGGATTCCTTTGCTCTGAACATAGCATGGGCGCATTTTATGATGCACTTGTGCTATGATTGTTGGGGAATGGTGTGACGGGACCTGAAAATTGGGACTGTTCTGCCAAAATTAGGACGGTTGGGAGGAATAAAAATAGGCAAAAAGAATAATAAATATAATAAATATTAAATATATGCTCTGTTGCCAGTATTTGATGAAGGTCAAGTCGCATTGATTCAACAATCAACTTAAACAATGATACGTGAAATAACGTTTTTCAACATTTAATTAATAACTGCTTATTTTTCCCAAAGTCACCTGTTGAAATGGACTCACAATACCCAGGTTGGCCTAAGTTTGGCACAGTCTGAAAAACACAAGTATAGCAAAACGGCTTTCAACAGGCTTGTAACTAATTATGGCAGGTTGTTTTAGCTCATGTCAGATGAGGAGTGTGTGATGCCCTAAAATGAACAATTATTCAATAATAGAAAAGACATGAAACAATACAAATAATATGTAAATAATATAAGGCATGGGTTACTTCTGGTTAATTTACATTTTGTATTAAATGGAAACTATTTCTAATGCATTACATATATAAAAATAACAAAATAATAAATTAACAAAAATGTGAACTAAAAAATATACTTAACTCAAAGGTTCTTTCAATACACTGTGAAGTGTAAACTGATTGCACCCGTCCTGTGGCTGCTCTCAGTTTATGCCCAGTTCAATTAATAGTTTAGTAAACCAATTTAAAGGAAACATCCAGCAAATCTGACGACTTTATATCGGTTTACTCAGTCTCAAGTTGTTTAAGCATACGTTGTACAAAATGTATATCAGCATAATTCCCACAATTGAAATGGACAAAGAGGGACACTTTAATTTTAGCGAGTAGCGGTGTGGCCAGGGGTAGGGCTGATCTGATACAATTAAAATAAAATTTAGAACAAGAGAAATGTACCTTATTTACACAGACTGAATTCTAAACACATCGATTGTAGTTTATAGACATATTACTTGGTTGTTATTTTTATATGAAGCTTTGTAGAAGAGAGCGACATTAGCAAAGAAAAGAGGGACTTAGGGATTCTGATCCGAAGTTGAGACTACACCTCCTAGAGAGGGTAATTTAGGAGGAATGTATCAGGCAGCTAGAATTAAGTGTTCCAGCTACGAGATTTGACAGCTCTAAGCATAGGCGTGCGCAGCCTATTGCATTAGGGTGTGCACCCTAAAGCACAAACACACGCCGCATGTATATGTGTATATATATATATATATATATATATATATATATATATACATACACTGCTGTGTGTGTGTGTGTGTGTGTGTGTGCTGTGTAAGGGTGCTGCTGTGTGCGTGTATGTGTGAGGGTGCTGGTAGTGTGCTATGTGGGTGAGGGTGTTTGTGTGTGTGTGTGTGAGGGTGCTGTTTGTGTGTGAGGGTGTTTGTGTGTGAGGGTGTTTGTGTGTGAGGGTGTTTGTGTGTGTTAGGGTGCTGTGTGTGTGAGGGTGCTGTTTGTGTGATGTGTGTGTGTGAGGGTGCTGTTTGTGTGATGTGTGTGGGTGTCGTGTATTTCTGAGGGTGCTGTTTGTGTGTGTGTGTTTGCGAGGGTGTTGTTAGTGTGCTGTGTGTGAGGGTGTTGTGTGTTTGTAAAGGTGCTGTGTGTGTTTTGTGAGGGTGCGGTTAGTGTACTGTGTGTGTGAGGGTGCTGTATGTGTACTGTATGTGTGTGGGTGCTGTTTGGGTGCTGTGTGTGTGAGGGTGCTGTGTGTGTGCTGTTTGTGTGAGAGTGCTGTATGTCTGTAGGTGCTTTTTGTGTGTGGGTGCTGTATGTGTGTGTGTGTGTGTGTGTGTGGGTGCTGTATGTTTGGACAGATTGTGGAGGTGGGGGCAGATTAGTAAATATCCCCCCTCCCTTCTTACCTTATGTAGGGAGGGGGGATCCTTGCTGCCATGTGCCATCCCTGGTGGTCCAGTGGAGAGTGAACTCTAGCCTGCGGGGCTAGAGTTAACTCTCGTGAGATCTGAGCGTTGCCGCGGCAACGCTCAGATCTCGCCAGAGGAACCTGGCGGAGCTGCTGTCTAGAGCTCCCCGGGTCCTCTCCTGCCTCCCTTCATGCTGCTGTGGGCCGGTGAGGTAGATCTTTGATCTTCCCGCCGGCCCATGGAGGCTTAGAGCAGAGCCGACACTCAGCGCCGGTTCTGCGTGAGCCGACAGGGGAGAATAAAGTCCTGGGGAATAAAGTGTGGGAACCAAGATTCCCACCCCCCCAAAAAAATAATATTCACTCCAGTGTGTGTGTGTGTATATATATATATATATATATATATATATATATACACACACTGACACGCATACTCAAACACACACACATTCACATACACACACACACATTCACATACACACACACACACACACATTCACAGACACACTCATACATTCACAGACACACTCATACATTCACAGACACACACATTCACATACACTGACACACATACACATTCACAGACACACATTCACAGACACACATTCACAGATACACATACACAGATACACATACACACATTCACAGACACACACACACACATTCACAGACACACACATATTCACATACACACACACACACATTCACAGACACACACACATTCACATACACACAGACACACACACATACACAGTCAAAGACACACACACAAACAGACACACAAACAGACACACACACACAGACACAAACACAGTCACAGACACACACACACAGTCACAGACACACACACACACATTCACAAACACACAAACAGACACACACACACACACAAACAGACACACAGACACAAACACAGTCACAGACACACACACACAGTCACAGACACACACACACACACACACACATTCACACACACACAAATGATTATTTTTTTAATTAAAAAAATGTCCACCCAGCCTCCCTACCTGGAGTGCTGGCGTGGACTTGTCCCTGGGGTCCAGAGGGTCGGATGCCTGTGTCCATCTCAGACGCGGTGAGGGAGCTGTGAGCTCTCTGCTCCCTCTCGCCGCGTGGGCTGTCTGCTGTAGCTGGGAGCCGGAATATGACGTCATTTTCCTGCTCCCAGCATCAGCGAGCAGCGCGCGGCGAGAGGGAGCAGAAAGCTCACAGCTCCCTCGCCGCGGCTGATATTGAGAGAGCCGACTGGGGGGGGGGGTCCATAACCTCTTGCCCCCCCCCCCTCCCATCCATGACAGGGGGGACATGGGGGGAGGAAGGGGGGCGCTGAGTGCCTGCAGGAACGGCGTTCCTGCACAAAAAAAGTGCAGGAACTCCGTTCCTGCAGGACTCAATCCATAGGCGTGCCGCGGGGATTAGGGTGTGCCCAGGCACACCCGGCACACCCCGTACGCACGCCTATGGCTCTAAGGGGCTGTCTTAGAGCTGGAGCGATTTTTACAAATTACTGCAGTTTCAAGCCAGAGTGGCAGTGTGCTCAGGTTGGTCTCTGAACCATCATCTTTGCAATTCTGCACAGCTGTGATGAAACTTAGAGTGACCCTTTAACGATTTGCCCTGGCATCTGAATGCTTCCTTTACCACCAGATCTCTTTATGCTGATTATTTACATATGATATTCCCACGTTAGTTATTAAAGGCTGCTTTATAGCCATTCAACAAAGAAGAGCTGTCAGGATTGGTTCAAAATTGCTTCGTCAACTCAAAATTAATATTTTTCCATTGTTTGCTAAGCTATTAGCAAATAGTTTGAAGCAGTCTTTACTCAATGTTACTTTAACCCCTTAAGGACCAAACTTCTGGAATAAAAGGGAATCATGACATGTCACACATGTCATGTGTCCTTAAGGGGTTAAAAAGCTGGTTAAAAAATCAGATTTTAGTTTATGTACCCATTATTTCTATAACCCTAGGGTAAACATATTGTGCAAAAGGAACTATGCATACATACAATTATTTGAACAAAAATATATAACTAAAACAAGATGATTCCATGATCCTAATATCTCACCTGCAAATGGGCAGCATAGCAGATATAAATATGCAGTGTCCTTTAGTAAGTGGTGATCTATTTAATTGCTTAACAATTCGAAGAACAGCAAATATATTACAATGCATGCTTGTCAAACTGGTTGCCACTAGACACTGTCTGTTATGTATAGCCCCCAGCAGACCTTAAACCCTATAATTTATGACATAATTAAATTCATAGGTTTCTGCTCTCTAGCATGTGAGTCACAAAAGAGGTTTGGCTCACCACATTAAACAGTGGGGCAGAACTTAAGTGGCCTATTGCAGATGCATGGTTCTAATTAGCATCATTATGTCATTACTTACTATAGAAATGAATGCTCATTGCTTGAAAACAATTTGCAGAGACACGATAAGGTCTACTTTTTTTAGTTATGAAACCATACGTTTTAGGACAGCAGTTAGAGACGAAAAAGAAACAAGGAACAAAAGGTACACTGCAAATATAAATTGACTGCAGGATCCATTCCCTTTTTATGAAATAGTGTCCAAATATAAAAGCGCCAATATACTATATTCCTGCAGTGCACTACAATAGGTAAACAAAAATAGCATTTATTCTAACAAAACATGTATGACATACGGGGACGGGATACGGCCCTGCCCAAATGAGCTTACATTTTACATAAATTAAAACATTTGCTAACTTTTCTACTAGCAAAAAATATATAAATAAAATCTGATTCTCCATCAATTAAGACTAATTCTAATTTATCATAATAGGTACGCCCACTTTGAGCATTACACACAGTTCATCTGCCACTCTGGGGCCACTAACTGTGTCCAGCTAACAAAGTTCACACTCCTTAGAACTAGTTGGGGATTTTTTTGGATTTGTAACTTTTTCAGTTTGTGTTAAAGTAGTGGTTGCTTTACCTTACAGTTCCACTTTCTACAGCACATGGTTTTGCTATGTAGACTAACCTATGTTTATAAGCGTCTGAAAGATGATTTACCACACATACTTGGTACATTTAATGCACCATTGTAACTATAAATGTAAAAACAACAATTTCAGTAAGATTGTTTTTGTAGCAATTGGTCTTTAGTAGCAGAAGACGAGAGGTCTGCTTGTTTTCTTTGACACTCAGCTGGATCCACAGAATGTCCGAGAAGCAAGGGATAAGTTATGCCAAAAAGTGATTGATGGGAATAGCAACTAATGATGGACAACATAAAGAACCTAATGGAAGAAAAACATAACAGTTTCAAGTTTTTACATGTACATTTTACTCTATGATGGATACATGCTAAATAAAAATGCAACTAAATATTTGATATGAGTTAAACATGAATTGATCCTCGGGGCTATATGCCAATATTATTAAAATTAATTATTGGTGTAGAAGTTCTAGGTTGACTTAGGCCTTCAGAAAGGCACTATCTGGGTTTTTTCACTCAAGTATGAATTGTCTGGAAACCAAAGTGAATTCAAAGTAAGTTATGTTTCCAGTTGAAATACTCTGGCCTTGAAGGGACACTATATGCATCCAGACCTCTTCAGCACATTGAAGGGGTCTGGGTGCAGTGTCCCTATTGTCCTTAGTGCTGCAATGCTAAACATTGCACCTCCAGACAAACTGCAATGTTTACATTGCAGCGCTAAGTCTGCCTCAAGTGGCTGTCTTTCAGACAGCCACAGTAGGTGCTTCCTGTACCCAAACGGACCTTTGGTCTGGAATCTGTCGCTGAACGTCCTTACGCTCTGCATGAGGACATCCAGTGTCAGATTTTTCCCCATATGAAAACACTGTTTCAATGCTTTCCTTTGGGGAGGTCTAATGTGCACGTGGAACTTGCTGCGCATGTGCATTAGCGCCCGTTGTGGGATGGAGGAGGAGGCTGAGCCAGCTCTGAGGGACATCAGCGCTAGGGTAAGGTAAGTAAATAAAGAGTTAATTACCCTCTATTCACCGGGAGGGTGGGGTGCAAGGGAGTGGTGAAGCAGAGGGGTTCTAGTGCCAGGAATACAGCTTTGTATTTCAAGCACTTATAGCATCTCTTTAAATTTGAAATTCACTTTAAATTCTTACTTTAGTGAAGGACTGTGTATATATTTATCCAGTACATGTGTGTGATATAAAACATTATACCCTATACAAATTAATTAAAGGCCAATATTTCCTTGGTACATGAAAAAACGTATAGACCAGAGATGAGGAGCTGCTTCATTTATAAACTAAACAGAAATAATTAGATTCAATATAACGAAGGCCAATGTATTTGAATAATGAATGCTAATGTTTGGCACAACATATCTGTACAATATGAGAAAGAAAGGAAAATAATTTCTTAAATATCATGTCTTGAAGAGATACATTAATTGGCAGCCATCACTTCTCTGGAAATTACGTTAGAAGAAAATAATTTAAAGTTCTGTTTTGTATGTTTATTAAAGATTTTGCAACCGACATCACAATCCAGATTAGTTCTGGAGGTTCAGAAACAGGAAGTGTTTCTATTTCTCTTGCTCTCTCAGTGTACTTGTGTATTCCAAAGGGTGAGGGCTAAGGCCACAGTTTGTATGTTATGGCAGGGAACCAAAATGGAAGTCTTCATTTCAAAGATAAAGTGGCACAAAAACTACACAACCAGTTTGATCAATTTAATGGTTATGTTGTTCGTAGGATGCACCTTACCAGTGCCATAATGCCATCCAAATATGGAAAAATAATACTTTTGTTAATGCATAAAAGTAATTTCCACATGAGCAATATAGCCAGAGAGGGTTCTGGCCATATGTTCCCCAGGAGTTTTTGTCAAATTGTTCAAAAATAGTTGTAACCACTACAAAGTGTTGTGGTGGCAATTGTGCTTAAATTGCCCTTTTAATTATTATTTTTTTAGACTTCACCATATTTATCACATTTGCAGATATGTAAACATAGGATAAATATCCTGGGAAGTTAAGTTACCCTTTACTTTTTGATCAAAGGCAAAAACAGATGTGAGAAAGGCTGAACTTGATGGATGGTTGTCTCTTTTCAGCTATGTAACTATGTGAAAACCTGAACAGCTTTTACTTTCCAATGACAGAAAACCCTGATTCCCGTGTTATCCAGCCAGGCCTACAGCGCCATAGGTCATTGTTACCAGCAGCCACCCACATTGCAACACACAGACTACATGTTATGCAATAGTAACTTGAAAGGGTTATCTTACTGGTAATAAAGCATAATTTGGTAAATATCCTTCATTGTATTTTTAATACGGTGCTAGTGCTCCACAAATCGTACTAAAGCATTTCCAACATTGTTACAAACATAACTGTAACTGTAAATCATAAAACATTCTTGTACGAATGAGCACTACAAATTCAAATATTAATTATTTTTACTTTCAATCAACATTTACAGACTATATTTCTCAACACATTTGAATATGTTGCCAAAATCTCCTATAATGTCTTTCTATTGGTAGGTGGAGTGGCATTGACATTCTCTCCATACAGTGCAATCAACCCCTGATATCATAGATCAAAGTCAGAAAAGCTTTTGATGTCCGCTGTGAGCTGCATGTTGAACAAGGCTAATAAATTACATATGGACAGGGAAAGTTAATGTTCTATGGGACGAAGTGAAGGTAATAATAATGGAATTTAGCTGGGATTTTATAATGCATTCCTCTTTTGCTATTTACATTCAGTGTCTATCGCTCAGCGTGTTCTGCTTTGCATTGAAGTATGGCAAATCAAACCACCAGACAAACAGATGTGCACACCAATGACATGCGCGGCCAACTCATATCCTGTTCTAAATTCACTTTTTTTTCCTTATCGACAGGAAGCAGGTAAATTCTGATGCAACTTGGTCACTAATGAACATTGAACACATGGGGTTGTTCAACATATGGGGTAACAACTTCTCAGATATAAAGTGTTGTTTTAATAAATAACAAATCTGCCTCTTTTTTTTTTTTTAACAGCTTGTGTTCTTTATTACACCATAAATCGAATGACTACATTTCTCTAAAACGGCTGTCCTTAAATTCTTGGGTAGATAATTATACAGTGCAAGAAATAGAACCTATACACTTTCTACTGATCTCCAATGACTCTCTTAATATCCAAAAGAGGTATTTTAAAATTGATTTGACTCTCTTGACCTCCTCTGCCCAAAAGTGTGAATGGACAGGCCACAGCTGTTTGAAGCTCAAATAGTAGTGCTATGGACACTATGGAAACACTAATGTCATAAAGTGTGTTAAGTTCTTAAGCCAGCTTGGTCTCGCGGAGTTACAACTGTGGAGGACAAATGATCATCTGATGAACAACTGTGACCTGGACTAACAAATCTACACTTACAATAGATATGTCTGTATTCTATTTTAATGGAATAGATATAGTTTGATATTTTTCACAACTTATTTTTCATACCTTAACTCTAGAACATTTGGTTTAAGAAACATTTGAAAGTAGTCTACTATATAATAGGATAATATAATGCAGATGTATGAAATAATTAAAGGACCACTCTAGTGCCAGGAAAGCATACTCGTTTTCCTGGCACTAGAGTGCCCTGAGGGTGCCCCCACCCTCAGGGACCCCCTCCCGCCCGGCTCTGGAAAGGGGAAAGGGGTAAAAACTTACCTTTTTCCAGCGCTGGGCGGGGAGCTCTCCTCCTCCTCTCCGCCTCCGATCCTCCCCGTCGGCTGAATGCGCACGCGCGGCAAGAGCTGCGCGCGCATTCAGCCGGTCACATAGGAAAGCATTCATAATGCTTTCCTATGGACGCTTGCGTGCTCTCACTGTGATTTTCACAGTGAGAATCACGCAAGCGCCTCTAGCGGCTGTCAGTGAGACAGCCACTAGAGGAAATAGGGGAAGGCTTAACCCATTCACAAACATAGCAGTTTCTCTGAAACTGCTATGTTTATAAAACAATTAGTTAACCCTAGCTGGACCTGGCACCCAGACCACTTCATTAAGCTGAAGTGGTCTGGGTGCCTAGAGTGGTCCTTTAAGTATAAGGACAGCCATCCAAGTTTCTACCAAGAAGGTAAAATGACCCAATAGCATAGGGATTTCATAAGATTATATCTCACACATCATTCAGGCAAGAATTTCACTAGTTCTATCAATATACATCTGTAACATTAAAGAATAATTTGGCAAATCATCAAGAATTCTTGCAAAATAGTACGTGCTAAGGGAAATAGAAATTTATTGATACCATATCACAATGAAGTCCAACTGAGAAAGGTTTTTATCGCATGACCCTAATCAGACTTTCATCAGACTTTATCAAAAGTTGTGTAGACAGTTAATAGCTAGATCAGTGTTTCCCAAACCAGACCACAAGACCCACCAACTGTCCAGGTTTTGTCGGTATCTCCATTGCAATAAAACAGTTAAATACATAAATCCTGTTGGTGGGCCATGAGTTTGGGAACCACTGAGCTAGACTATGACCCTAATTTATAAATATATTTCAGTTACAACCTCACTATACTCAGGCTATTCATGGTAATGTTACAAATTAATTTAATAAAGTGTAAGAATGTTCCACAAAACATAACATTTTCCACCAATATGAAATCTATGAACCATATATATTTTTTCTATGTCAACATGCAATAGCTAATAGTTAATGTATAATATCTCCTTAATGCTTACACACACACAATATAGGATCTCCATGAACTACTGGAATAAAATTAAAGATATATGAATATATTATACCTAAAAGTTACTTTACAAATAACCATAATTACAAATATCAAGCAGTCACAAAGAGCTTCTAGAATTGTTAAACCTCTGGCTGTTTGTTAACACAATTTTAATAGATGCTGCCAAACATAAGGGAGGTGCTGAACACACTAGATGCAGCACATGATTGCACAAGTACACTTGAAGCAAACGAAAATCTGGTGGGCATTGTTATGCTCACAATGATTAAATATTTTATTCAAAGCCATTAATTTGCATTGCATCTAAAGTAAGCATATGCATGAATTCCTAATTTTTTTAAAGCACCATATACATTTATACAATACACAGAGTACAATGGTGTTCCCATATAACATGATCTGACATCCTCATATAGAAAGGTGTTTTTCAAAGCTACAAAAAGTCAAACACCCTAAAGGCTACCTTTTACTCTAATTAGTGGTTGCTAGAATACCATCAACATTATTGCACAGTAATCAGATAGCTGGAATCTTTCCACCCGAACCAGCCATTAAACGAGACAAATTACGATGGAAACAAAATACACGTGTGCTGGTTTAGACATTTCCTGCATTGTCTGTGATGACCACACTGCATTTGATCTACTGCCAGTGAAACATAATGCCTGGATTCTGGACTAAAAATATTGGATTTTAACTTTGTTCTATTCCCCCCCCCCCCCCCCATAAATGAGCAATGCCATTCTACAATCAGGCTTATTTTTTTTATAAATATTTCATATTTGTTTGGATGGTCCCCAATTTATATATACTTATTTATTTATCAGGGAGTCTTTTCAGTGCAGGTTTTGTTTTCCTCAACACACATTTTGAAAGCAACTGAAAAAAATAAAGTATCTAATTTTGTTGTCTACAGAACATATCCCTGTGTATAATTTGTGTATAGAAAATTGTGTATAAATGGCAGCAGCCCCCAATTTCCAAGTGGTTTAAGAAACTGCATACTTCTCCTGGTGGGTTAGAGCAAGAAGGAAGGAATATATCACTTTAAGTGGCATATTCCTTGTCATTTCTTGCAACTTGATATCAACGGTTGATGTTGACATGACAATGCAGGGCGTCCATTATACCTTTAACCCCTTAAGGACCAAACTTCTGGAATAAAAGGGAATCATGACATGTCACACATGTCATGTGTCCTTAAGGGGTTAAAGTGTATGAGGGTTATTCAAGTTCAAAGTTCAGCAAAGGTGAAATGTCAACCTGCCTACCAGAGTGTGAACATGTGTGCCATATATCTGGTCTGCTTTACAAAGTAGGACACTAGAGGAATAAGGATGGCCACAGGTCCAAATAAGGAAAGACTCACCAGACTATGAATCATTTGGAAGTTTGTATCGTATTTCAGACCTTTTTATTTTCTAGTTTTTTGGATCTGCGAGACCCGTGTCATCAGAGATTCAGGCAGCATAAAGCAACTGTGTCCATCTGGGGTCACTGAATAATTTGCAGACCATTAACGGTGACTACTTCTCTGTGTGTCTAGCGGCTGAGGTAAGTTTTTCGTCACAGTCTTTCTGCTAGTCCTTTTCAGCTTCTAGCACTTCATCTGCCAGAAGCCTACATCAGTGCTGTACTCTTGAACGTTTGCAAGAATACAACACTGAGGGTTAAGGAGGATAACACAAGACCAATGGAACTTTTTTTCCTCACAGCCATCACTAGTGACGGCCTGGGAAAATGACTAATCTTGACAAAAAGTAACTTATTTATGTTTTGTGAAGCGTAGGAAAAATACTAAGACAAAGTAGTCCCTACTTTGTCTTAGTATATCTCTTTACTGTGTTGGAATTTCAGTGAAATTCCAACACAGTCAATGTGAGTATTTCATAATGATTTTATCTTAACAAAATACTTATGGGGGGAGTAAGGCTTTAACCATTTTGAATGAACCACTGGAATAGATGTTAACATCCTTTGATCAGCCAGCTACTGGTAGATCATCATAGAAGATACATCTCATCAACAGTTGGACAGCCACTCATAGTAGGATTTAAATAATTTTAGGGAGGCTCCTAGGTTAATGGAGTTTTAAATGGTAATATGATAAATAAGTATTTATAAATGTCTCGGATCAGGCCATTCAGAAATGTTCTAGCTATGACTTTGACTGTCAGATTAACACAAAACAAATCAAAATTAGCTATGTTTGCAACCCTGACATAAAGCAATTAAATATTTTCAGAATTTCTTCAGCAATTTTAAGAAAACACTAGATTTTCTAATGGGAGTTGTGACGGACCGCCTGGCACCCCGACTGGGTGCCTCCGCCAATCGCTGCTTCCTAGTGGCCTGGAGTTCTATAAGCACCACACCGGACACCATAAGCACCGCCGCAGCTTGGCTGGGGTCTCGCTGTCCTCCACCCACCCTGGACCCAAGCCCAGGATCCAGCTTCCAATAGCTGTACCTCTCCTACTCCAGAGAGTCTAGCAGGTATAGCTGTGTAGCTCTTACAAGAGCTAGTGATTATAGCCAGTATAGCAATCCAAAGCAGGTATAGCTGTTCCCTACAATCACGAAACGAGGCTGCATGTTGAGGGTGAAGTGAACTGTCTTTAATGGGACCACAATTGGCCTTTTATGACAGTCCCCATGCAAGGGGCACTCCCCCCTGGACCTGAGAGTAAACCACAGAAGAAACAAATACACAATCACATTGGCTCTCAGATCCAGGACACTCCCATACAAACTAGGTCAACCCCTCCTCTGTACCTGGGAGATAATTGAGTCAAGTACTGTATTCACTCAATTATCTCCAGACACAAAAACACAAATTTTTATAAAACCCCAAAAGTACCTTTAAAATATATTTTAAAAAAAAACCACAAAAGTTATATCCCCTGATAGCCCCGATCTGGGCGAAGAACATATCCAAAAATCACCCAGATCGGTTCAGGGGTTCAGGAATTTCCTGGAAGTCATAGTTTTGGCCGACCGCACGCATGGTCCCATACCCAAAACAGTTTCATAAAATCGCAGCTAAGTGCTGCTGGGGACCGATCGGGAACCGCAAAGTTTTCATGCCGAAAATAGTTCCAGGGCATTCGCGGCTAAGTCCCCTTGAAGTCTATTCGCGGCTTTGGTCCATTCGAACGGCCGCCAGTGACCTAGCATTCCGTTCTATGGAAAGTGCCGAACAAGGGGAAATTAAATATGGGTCTTTATAGTTACTGACCTGGCCCATAGTTTTCTGGCAGGGGGCTGGTAAGTAGGCCCCTCCAAAAGCCCGTGGCGAGGTTCTGTTCGCCACAGGAGTGAACTGGCTTCATAATTTTTTTAAAATATAACTCTTTTATTACATCCAAAGAGTTATTTTTTTGTTTTAAGACATAGAAACCTCACAGGCGTAAAAAAAATAAGTCTGTATAATGAATAGTATTTTCCAATAGACATCTAATCCGACTTTACTGCTAGGACACTCATAAATCCATAACGTCATAAGACTGGAAGCCAAACATTTTATTAGTTGTATCTAATGCATGTTACCCTAGCTACCAGATGGGAAGTTATTCCTCTAGCAATAAACAATTAGTTTCTCACAAATTATGGTTTCTTTTTGTTTATAGACCCAAACATTCTACTTTTGTAAAACAGGATTGTCTGCAATTAAGTTGCAACACTGTAGAATATTACATTTTATGACAATTGCATACCACCCAACATTCCAAATGGACAAAGAGGGACACTTTAATTTCAAGGTTGCTAGTAGGGGTTTGTCCAAGGGCTGGGCTCTTCTGAGTAATTTTATGCAACTAACATGCCATTTAGAATAAGAACAATGTATCTTTTTTTACACAGACTTATTTCTAAACACTTTTATTCAGGTTTACCAGCACATTATTTCTGTGAAGCTCTGGAATACTCTCAGACACACCAACAATATGAAGTTCATAGGGGTATTGGGATAGAAAAGAGGGACAGAATGATTTGGGTCCAAAATAGGGACTGTCCTTTGCAAATAGGGACACTTGGGAAACATGCAATTGATCACCTGATTTTTGAAATTATACATGGAAGAATACATAGCATAACGCTTGGAAATGTTATTTCTTCCCATAATTATAAAGTATTGCAGAAAAAATATTAGCACTTTATTCATAAACAACAATAATGATAATTAGTTACAGGTATGTTAACATTTTAATGTTTTTAGTACACAATGCAAAGCAGAGACATAGAAAGGCGATGCAGCATAAAACAGTTAAAATGTATTATTGATATTAAAAAGGAGTATTAAACCCATGGACGTATAAAGTCCAAGTTTATCTTTCCAAGTTTTCAAGTTACGTTAGCTGTTTTTATCCAAATTATAAAATCCACATTAGTCCGTCTGCCGGCCAACAGACCACACTGCCAAAATCAGAAGATTGTTTTTCATGTTTCTGCTAAATGCACGTTAGTCATATTTTTAAAGGAAAGTGGCTTATATGATGGAAAAACCTAGACTTCTTCTTCACCGATTAGACTTCACTAGTTCAGGCCTAAAGGAAGCTGTAATCTAAAACAGTGACATCAGCACTTCCTGCTACATGGTCTAAGAGCCCATTCTCAATGTATGTAGAGAATCTGCATGAGTAGACAAATCATAGGAAATGATTAGGACATACGTAAAATACCTGTGTTGTCATTATCATGCACATTGTTTTTTTTTTTTTTTTATGCTACTTATTTTTTTTTTATATTAAAAACAGTATTATCATAAATATAGATCATGGAACCTCTTGCTATTGCTAAAATGAAACACTGGTCACCATAACAACATTATCTAAATGAAGTTATCATGATTCTAGGAGACCCCCCAGGCACACTCTTACCTAAATCCAATCAATAGCTCCCCATTCACTAAAAAGATACGTACCTTTCTTATGAATGGGGAACTACTTATTGTCTTGGAGCATCAGCTGACCGCACTAACCAGTCAGTGGTGCCCCTGCCCGGTGGTGCTCTACACTTCCTGTTACTCAAATTCAAAAGCCGAATGTCACCCGTGATACCTTGAGATTGGCGCTGGAGGCAACCTTTGGGATCAACCATTCCAAACCCCTTAAGGCAAAAGTGTGACCGGGGCTGCTAGCACAAAACCAACTTAATTTACTAACAGGAAGATGCAGCCTCACATTTCTATTCTTTGGATGATTAAACGCAGAGGAAGGTTCACTGGGATGTGTGCTGGCACAGTACTGCAGAGGTGAAGCAGCAGGCAAGAATTATACAGGGACTTTGCTAGCTCAAACCTGTGTGGGTCTGTGAATGGGTTGGTCCATACATTCATTGTTTTCCAGGACTAGAATGGCCCACTAGGATATTACCCAGTGGAATGCAGTAATCAAACCATGATGATTATGCAAGATGTACCTGGAGGTTTATGCAATAGGTTTCAAATTGAAAGCAGACACTGCTCATTACATTCATAACACACACCAGTTGTCATTGGTGTCAACAGAATCCCAGAAACAGCCAGTGTCTCTAAAGTATGAACAGATCTCTGTTATATTGATGTGTGAGGTGTGACAGCATATAACCCTGCAACCTCCAACTCCTCCGGGGCTATTTGTTTGCACCTAGCCAGGCCACAAATTGCCAGTCCTGTCCTAACTTTAGCTGAGAACAGCCACAACAGCTGGGAGGGGGCAGGGTTGGGCACTTCTTATACAGACTGTTTAAAAGCGCATATATTAAGCTGCCTATGGCCATTTAGTCACATAGTTACATAGCCTATACTAATGACATAGAATTAAATTTAATATGTTTTTGATTTATAAAAAAGAATCTGGAAGTAAATCGAGGCTCAGGTCTACTAACTGTCTTCACACATTGAGGATTAAATTACATCTGTTCTCTGCCCCCTACTATTTTGCAAGTTGGGTAAACATTGAGAATTGCACTTGTTCCAAAAGGAAGGTGTCCGCTCTGGCTCTCCAGTTGTTGCTCGCAAAACTTTCTTATAATTCTCTACATTCTAATGGCTGGCAGTGAACCAAGGAAAATGGCGCCCAAGAACTGCTAAACCACTAAAGCGGTTCGCTGTACTCCTGTTCTAGAAGAATTGTAATAAAAATAAAAATAGATGTCACAAATTAGGGAGAGTAGGAAGAAAATGTAAACCCCTTTGTGCCTTGAGCAATACCGTTGCCTGACGTTCTGTCAGTACAGTTTATTGATCCATTTTTGTGCTCTGCATTCACACTGTAAACCAAAGGCATTGAGCCCTTAATAAGATGTAGATAACCCACAGTGTTTATTATTAATAATATTGCACCAATATACTCTGTTTCACTTTACCATTGTACGGTGGGGATATAAAACAGTAAGTGATTGACAGACGTAATAATGTTAACAAATACAAGTGAAGTTCCTGTAATCCTTTGCGAGTCACAGCCCGGTAAGTAATCGTGACAGTTATAGTTTAACAATTCTTGAGCTATAACTATACTTACTCTAAAATGTAAACCAGCTCTAAAATAAAATGTTTGTTCACCACTAGAGGGCCTTCAATCAGTTCAAGTTTAGTAACCCAGCAATATGGATTTTCTCACTATATGTATTACATTTGAAAATAATAAAGTTCCCACGTATGCAGTGGATTAAGTTAGAATACATTATAGACTGTGGAACAAAATCTGGAAGAAAAAAGAGAGAGAGAGAGAGAGAGAGGAGATGAGATGGTATATGCTGTGCTTAAGAGACAGTAAACTTATTTTCTTATTTTAACAATGTCTTATTTCATACATAAAACTACGTATATAGTCTGAAATATTAAATGGCATGTTCTTTAACCCCTTAAGGACACATGACATGTGTGACATGTCATGATTCCCTTTTATTCCAGAAGTTTGGTCCTTAAGGGGTTAAAGACACAGTGCATTGTACTTCAAGCATGGAGACGCCATGTCTATTTTTAATTCCGAACCTGACCGCTTAAGCTGATTGGCTGTAGGCACACGTGATGCACCATGTGAACGTCTACATCCTGAACTGTCAAGTTCAAAATGATACAAAAATACCTAAGTACATACTTCTCTATTTTGAGAGAGTACTTCCAGACTTTCCAGTATCCCTCTGTCACTCTTTCCCATCTAATTGGCCCCTTTTTCTAAGAGCTCGGAATTTTGGATCAATACAAAATGTACAACAGAACTTCACACCAATAATAATAATAATAGTAAGAACCCACCTGTAAACAATAGTAAATAGTTTCAGAAATTAATGTTTGTTCCAATTTTTTTTCTCAACAACTATTACAAGTCAGTAAGTCATGAGGTCACCTAAGATGTTCTGAAATAGTCCCACCCCTCTTCACACCTCTAGTAATTACACCTAATACATACATATTCCATCCTGATTTGGTCTTTTCAATGTTGGGAGGTATGAAGTGAAATCTTCATGCACTAATAACAAAATATGTATACCATAAAAGTGCTTTTTTTTTTTAATGACAAACATGCCAGAGCCCTGGGTGTGTTATCTGAATCAGCTAGATGGAAAAGTAACGTTCTCTTTACTCTGAAGTAAAAGTAGTAGTCCAAGTAGCTCTGTGTAAGTTTGTGCTGTTGATAATATCCAATACTACCAGATATTACTCAAAACAGTGCTTTAAATCAATCCAGGGGGCGCCATTTTAAGTTTTCACTCAGGCCCTACAAGGCTAAAGTTAGTTGGCCCACACGAGGAGTACATTTTAAAAAGGCAAAAAGACCAAGACTATTCTGGCTTTACATTTACAAAGCATTCACAAGCAAAATGATTTATTAAATGAATGAACTAAAAGAATATACGTGTCCTGAGGTGGATATCTTAAGACACTCATCTTTTTTTTCTCATTTCATTTCCTTTAGGAATGCAGTTTGAGAGCAGCGTTTGAACACATATTGTCTACCTATCACCTGTAATCCAGAAAGCAGGTCAAAGCACGCTGAATTTAACATAAACATAAATATAACGCTCTCTTTTGTGACGTTAAGCCCTATTTCGATATATATTGAAATTCTTTTGCATTTACAGACCTTTTTGTATATGTTGTGCAGACCTACCTACATCAGAAAGGGTTAAGACAGCTAGAACATGTAGAAGTGACATGGGCCATTCTATATTTAATGACCCTTGGCCTAACGCCCTCCCAAGCCAACTGTTCCAGTTAAAAGTAAACTTTCCAGTACATAAAACACCAGAAATCGCTTTTGTATAGTATTTATACTATAAGCAGCTGTGCAAGGGATCTGCACAATATGAGTCCAACAACCACTGCATCTGTTATTTAGATCATCATATATAATTAATGGACAAAGCCTAAGCTAAAATGTATAAAAAGTAAGCTAAATGTGTACAAAATAATTCATCCATCCTTACAGTTTGTCAGTTTGTTACACCTACATTCATGTTTATGCAGAAATTCTGCATTTCATTACATGCCAGCAATATATGAATTCCATATGTAGCAAGTATGCGTCACTCTTCCCTTTGAAACATCCTACAAACCCCCATATTAGAACTTGCACCATGATAGATTGTTAAAAGTACATGCATGACTTGCATAGAGTGCTGCTGTAAAGTGGATATACTAACTTTGCTATGCTTAGAAAGTCCCAAGAGACAATACACACAAGGCACATTCCTAATGGGTGAAGGGGGCTTCTGGGATCAATCAAACAGCACTGTTACTTTAAAATGCATTCCAAAATCTTGTCTTTAAAAGCTATGTCACATTAAAGTAAATATATCAGATTGCATTAAGCTATCCTAGTGATGTGGAGAGGGTCTTTTGGTTTTCTTCACAAAACTTCAGAATAAAGAACAAAAAAAAAAAAATAATAATAATTAAAATGAAAACGAAAAATAATTAAATGAGGGAAAGAACAGGGTTAAAAAACAACATATGTGAAAGAAAAAAAAAGGTTTTTTTAAAAGAGAAAAAAAAAGACCAGGGAATTCGTTCTCAACAAAGAAAAAAGCCTGAAGACATATAAAGGACTCCACCCTAGTTGGATGCAAGCAGTACATAGAATTTTGCAGCGAGTTAGTTTCCCCAGCCAGTACATCCCTCTCCATCAGTTAGTTATTCCTTACTAAGTAATTCACCAGGTAATTCACTGGCAACACTTCATCATGCCAATAATCAAGGTCACAAGGGGTTAATGACTAAATCCCCTTGGGGCATTAATAAGAAAAAAAATCTTCTTTGTTAAATTTGGTTTGTTCTAACCCCTATCACTGCACAGACATTATTTTAGAATAGCTCCCATTTACTTTTTTCTTTTCATTCTAAGTAGTAGTAGAGTCCCTTGCTTAGCCTATAGCTAAGTGCTATATGTATTGTGCTATAACATACCAGCAAACTCTTGCAAGCAAAGTGTATCCAAACTGTAATAAAAACACATAACACAAAAGGACAGGGAAAGCCGATTGCATCTCTTCACTTACCACTTTCTTCATCTTGAGCTTTTACTGCTATAACCAGCCCTATTAATAGCGTGATTGCTTTCAAGGTCCTTCTCTGTATCAATATCATCATGTCTAGCTGTTAGACATGTATTTGTCCTTCTTGTTGAGGTGTAAAAAAAGGTTAAGGTCTTCTGAGCACCATTAAGCCACCAGTGTATGTCTCTCCCCTCTCAGCTCCAAGACAAAGTCTGCAAACAAGACCTTTTTTGAAGTGTTGCAGCTTTAAATAGGAAGAATGCAGCCTACACTAGTTTTCCTGCCCCTTTTCAGCTTGTGCAGGCTTATAGTCATCCAGTCCCTGCCAAGCATAACTGTGATTGATGGTAAACAACCGAACCACAACTAGTCCCTTAAACTTTCTTTTTAAAACATGGAAAGGCATCCTATCACACTAACTTAGATCCCATTCTACAAATGTTAATGTACAGATTTTGTCCTATCTGTTATTAGCAGAGATTGTTTCTGTTACTTCCCTTTGCTTATTTTACAATAAAGAATCTCACACACATAAGGTTTTTTTTTTGTATAAAGATAATTTCTAGGGGAAAGTTCTGATACTGGAACAATTCTATTATAATAAATATTGCCATGACAAATCATTCATTCTTATTACTTTCCTGCACCATTGTATTGTGTGTGTTCTTGTTTGTTGTTTGTTTATTTGTTTTTGTTTATACATTGTTTTGTTTATAAATTAACACATAGAATACTTTAAGATGGATATCCATGTATTTTATAAAAGAGTATATACATAACTAATTCTATTGGGTTATAGATTATTGGATTATTTATTAGTTTACAGTATGGAGTAGGGTATCAGTGACTTGCGCAATTAAGATTTAAGCAATGCCACCAGCTCTATGAAAATAGCATCACTTCTAGCAGTGTCATAAGGGACACCAGTTATTCTCTAGAAATTACCATTGAAGAAAACATTGAAAATCACCTGTAATGTGTTAATCTTTTATTTCATGTGATGCTCCATTTTCTTTAAAATGTATATTAACTATTTGTTAACATTATCCAGTTTAATTAAGGCACATGCAAAACAAAAGCATTGCTCCTTTCTCAGCGCATGCACTTTTCAAAGAAGAAATATTGAGCAAATATGTTGTCAATCTCATGGCTTGGTTGCCCACATGCCACTGGCCCAAGGCCATAGTCTATATTACTGTAACAAAACTCTCTGCCTGCTAACTAATACATTCAGGATATCAATGCAATGTAAACATGGGAAAAATGTACATTGCTAATGCAGAATTGCAACGTATGCAGTACCAATAGGGCATGCAAGTAGCTAGGTCATGGGTACCTGCATGACACTTTTTGTGTGTCAAATAAAGCAGTATAACACGGACACGTTGAAAAGCACCAGTAACTTGCTAGTACTACAACCACTGCAAGATATTGTAGTGGTTATGGTGCTTAGAGTTATAGTTTAATTCTATCTGCTAGGTGATGCCCATAAAAGTACCAAATTTAACAACTGACATGGTGCCATCAATTAATGTGCTGTGTTATGCTCTAGTTTGAAATATAAGTAAAACAAACTACCTGTGAAATAAACACCTCCCCTTGCCCATGCAATATTAACTAAACTTTCTTCTTGCCACTAAAGATAAAAACAGATGTGCTAAAAAGTTTGCATACCCTTGGAAAATTGGTAATATATGTACCATTTTTAAAGAAAACATGAGAGAGCAGGCAAACACATATCTTTTATTTCTTATCAGATTCATATTCAACTGTAGGTTATAACACAATGGCACAGTCATAAAACAAAACATGGCAACAAAGAAAAAAATGAAATAATCCCTGTTCAAAAGTCTGCATACCCTTAGTTCTCAATACTGTATATTGCCCCCTTTAGCATCAATGACAGCGTGGATTCTTTTGTAATAGTTGTCTATGAGGCCCCAAATTCTTGCAGGTGGTATAGCTGCCCATTCGTCTTGGCAAACTGCCTGCAGGTCATGCAAAGTCATTGGTCGTCTTGCATGAACGGCATGTTTGACATCTCCCCAGAGTGGCTGATGATATTAAGGTCAGGAGACTGTGATGGCCAATACAGAACATTCACATTTTTTCTGCTGTGACCACTGGAGGGTCAACTTAGGGTCATTGTCATGCTGGAAAGTCCAAGAGCGTCCCATGTGCAGCCTTTGTGCAAAAGAATGCAAATTATCTGCCAGTATTTTCTGATAATATGCTGCCTTCATCTTGCCATCAATTTTCACAATATTCTCTGTGCCTTTAGAGCTCACACACCCCCCATGATCCCCCCACCAAAAAAAACATCAGTGAGCCACCACCATGCTTCACAGTGAGGATGGTATTCTTTTCACTATAGGCCTTGTTGACCCCTCTCCAAACAGCGCTTATGGTTGTCACCAGCGTTGTATTTTGGTTTTGTGCTGCCCTAGGCATGACTAAACCTGGACACCCCCCTAATCTAAACTTACCCCACTCCTTCAGGGCAAGACCATACCTCTTCCTGATTAAGAACCTACCCCTTCCTTTTTAGACTCCATCTTTTCCTACTCCTTTTAAAGGGATACTATAGTGCCACAAAAACAAAGCTGTTTTCCTGGCACTATAGTTCCCCTGTGCCCCCCCTCCCCACACTCGGCACCGAAGGGGTTAAGACCCTTTCAGTCACTTGCCTGACTCCTTCACCGATGTACTCGGCGTTGGGTCAGTCTCCCCATAGGAAAGCATTGTATTAATTATTTCCTATTGGGATTTTAGCAGATGCTGGATGTTCTCATGCACAGCGTGAGGACATCCAGCATCAGTTACGCTACATTTGGCCACCTTACCACCCAGAAGTTCCTCTAGTGGCTGTGTAGTAGACAGCCACTAGAGGTGGAATTAACCCTGAGAGGTAATTATTGCAGCTTCTGATCACTTCAATGAGCTGAAGTGATTGTAACGGACCGTTTCACATACAAGAGGATAAAACCCAGTTTAGGCGATAATCCCCTTTCCAGATGCACAGGCAGCTACTGCAAACACCATTCTCCCGACTGGAACCACACGAACACTGGAACAGCTGAACAAGAAAAGCAGACATCGGCTTACACTCTTGGCAGTCAGCATACAATCCCATTCCCCCAAAGACCGAGACGACACATCGCTTTGAGGGTTAAGCAAGACTGTGGACTGGGACACCCAGTCTGGCTTTTATTACAAACAAGTACATACAGGACACTCCCAGGGGGAGGATGAAATTAACCAATCACATACATGGTTCAGCCCACACATCCCCTCCCCTCAGATAACATTAAACTCAATTATCCGGTACACTTTTTCAGCCAAGTTCTGGATGTACCCCAAAACCCGGGGGTACACCTTTAAATCCAGCATCGCTGGATAGCCCTTATTCAGGGGGACAACATATCCAAAATTCAAGTAATTCGGATGAATGGTTCGTGAGATATGGGGTTCCAAAGATTTGACCGACCGCATGGGTAAAGTATCCGAAAACAGTTCCATGCATTTTGGCCCTGCGGTCGGTCACAAACAAGGGAATGAAAACAGGCGAATTGCCTGTGTTATAGAGCCTGGAGAGGGTTTGAATGAATTCCCTTGTTTGTGGGGTTCTTTCTACCGAACGGCGGGTCATTCGGTAGTTTCCATACGAATTTCTGGAAGTATGGAGGTCTCAGCGGTGTTTGCCTAGTCAAGTGTCCGATTTTAGTTCCAGACACTCGACGGCAAAACACCGCTGTTCGGTAGTTTAAGATGGCCGCCGCCACGTGTTTGTTTCCCGAATGGCGGCCACCCAGAGGACAAAGGATACATTACACTGATTGCCAATTACCCGTTTGCAACATTGTTGCAAACTGTAATTGGAGGCACACTTATTCCTGGGTGGTCTGGTTGTTCGGTAGTTTCACTCAATATAATAAATGGAGTGATTCTACCGAACAATCAGATGAATGCTGTACATATATATAACCCAGGTAACTGCATACAACAATACATACATGACATTAAAGTATTAAAGGCAGGATTACTGTACTACGCTCCACAGTCTTAAAGGTACAGTAGTCCCAAAAGTTCCAATATGTCCATCGCTGCTTTTAAAGGGCCAGCAGCAGCAATACAAATTATTACCTGCCCAAATATAGTTTCTAAAGTGCGACACGTCCAGGGGCCATAGTCAGCGGGCAGGAGGCCAGCAGCCAGGCCTCTCCAGTTCACAGTGGCGAAGCTGGTTTCGCCACAGTGATCATGGAGCCTATAGTGTCCCTTTAAGCACACACTCTGATAGACACACACACATTCACTAACAGACACACAAACTGGCAGATACACACTGACAGTCACAGTCACACACTCAACCACAAACACATAGACGTCACTAACAGACACAGACTCATTAAATTGACTCACACACATTCACTGACAGACACACTGGGAGATACACACTGACAGTCACACAAACACACACTCAATGACAAACACACAGACGTCACTGACAGACACAGACTCACTGATTTGACACACACACATTCATTGATACACACTCATTCATTGACAGACACACACACGCACACTGGCAGACAATTTCAATAGTTTTATTTAAAAACACCTCACCTAGGCAAAAAATGATGGTGGTTTAGTTACAGTATACGATCATATATTGCATAAGCCTGCCACAACGTCAATGTACCCCATTATTGGCAGGTCCTACTTTAGCAGCCTAATACTCCTGGGACTCTCTGCAACTACTTCCTCCTGGGACTCTCTGCAGGTCAAGGCCAGGGCCGGACTGTTAAAAAAAAAAATCATTTTTAAATCACAGCAGCCCACTAAGAAGGGAGCGGGGCAGAGTGGGTGTGTTTTGTCATCACCAATGACAAGCACACCCCCTCTCAAAGTGAGCATGTTGGTTCAATGCTCTTTCAGGGCAGACCATGCGCAGAGCTCTGCTGAAGAGCTCTAGCATGAGAAAAAGGCCCTGTATTTGTTCTGCACAGTGCAAGCAAATTTAATAACATGCGCTGTGTTTCCTTGCAACATGTCTCTGGTGTCTCTATAAATGGGATATCAGGAGACAAAAGGGCCAGGAAAGAGTATTGTGCATATGTTTGGAGCCTGCTTGTGGGATTGCGTGTGTGTGGAGTGAGCTGATTGTGGTGTGGTATTATGTTATAAGGTCAGTTTAAGTCGTGTTGTGTTTGGGGTGTAATGTAATGCATGTGTGGCTAGGGGCTGCAGAGAGTTTGTATGTAGGGGATGCAGTATGTGTGTGAGGGGTGCAGTGTTTGCAGTATATATATATATATATATATATATATATATATATATATATATAGTGTGTGTGTGTGTGTGTGTGTGGTGCAGTGTGTTGGGGGTTCTGTGTGTATGTGTGAAGGGTGCAGTGTGTGTGAGTGAAGGGTGAAGTGGGTGTGTGAAGGGTGCAGTGGGTGTGTGAGAGGAGTGTAGTGTGTAAGTGAGGGGTGCAGTATGTGTGTATGTGAGGGGTGCAGTATGTGTGTGTGTGTGTGTGAGTAGTGAAGTGGGTGTGTGGAGGGTGTGTGTGTGTGAGGAGTAAAGCGTGTGTGTGTGAGAGGGGTGTAGTGTGTGTGATGAATGCTGTGAGTGTGAGGGGTTAAATATGTGTGCATGAGGCTGCTGTGTGTGTGAGGGTGCTGTGTGTGAGAGTGCTTTGTGTGAAAGTGCTGTGTGTGTGAGTAATGTGTGCGAGAGGTGATGTGTGTAAAAGTGATGTGTGTGAGAGTAATGTGTGTGTGAGGGGTGCAGTATGTGTGTGAGGGGTGCAGTTTGTGTGTGAGGGGTGCAGTGTGTGTGTGTGTGTGAGAGGGGTGCAGTGTGTGATGGATGCTGTGAGTGTAAGGGGGGAATTGTGTGTGTATGAAGGTGCTGTGTGTGTAAGGGGGCTGTGTGTGAGAGTGCTGTGTGTGAGAGTGGAGTGTGTGAGGGTGATGTGTGTGAGGGTGATGTGTGTGAGAATGATGTGTGTGAGGGTGATGTGTGTGAGGGTGATGTGTGTGAGAGTAATGTGTGCAAGGGTGATGTGTGTGAGAGTGATGTGTGTGAGAGTGATGTGTGTGAGAGTGCTGTGTGCGAGGGTGATGTGTGTGAGAGTGCTGTGTGATAGAGTGATGTGTGTGAGGGTGATGTATGTGAAGGTGCTGTGTGTGAGAGTAATGTGTGCGAGGGTGATGTGTGTGAGAGTGATGTGTGTGTGAGAGTGATGTGTGCGTGAGACTGATGTGTGTGATACATGGTATCCCCGTTCCCTTCTTACCTTTAGGCTGGGAGGGGGGGCCGTGCTGCTGCCATCCCTGGTGGTACTATTGGTGAGTGAACTCTAGCCTCTCGCTAGATTGGGGGCTTTGCCATGACTCCCTCCCTCCCCAGGCGCATGTCTGTGCAAGTGGGCCTGTGAGAAAGATCTTCGATCCCCCCCACTGGCCCGTCATGGACTAGTGCAGGGCCAGCGTTCAGATAGCGTGGGCCTTGCATGAACCGGCCGAGGAGATCCTGTGACTTCCCTGCCGGCCTCGGCCCATTGCAATCGCGGCCCGCCGGCATTTGCCCGGTGTGCCCGATGGCCAGTGTGGGCCTGGTCAAGGCTAAATAGGATCCTGGAATAAGGCACCTGAGACAGGGAGGTGTGCAAAACCAAGGAGTTGGCCTGGACTCAATATTGTATATATTGGCCCCTGCAGCACCCTGTAATGTATGCATGTTCAGGTGAGTGCAGACCTCTTGGTTTCATTTATATGTTTCCAGGCCAACTGCTTGGTTTTGCACCCCTCCCTGTCACATGTGCCTCATTCCAGGATCCTATTTAGCCTTGACCTGCAGAGAGTCAGCGGTGGAAGTAGTTCCCAAGTAAGTGAATTCATCTCATAAGAGCCAGTATTAGGCTGCTAGTGTAGGACCTGCCAAGAACGGGGTACATTAACGTTGTGGCAGGCTTATGCAATATATGATCATATAATGTAACTAAACCCACTTTTTTTTGCCTAGGTGAGGTGTTTTTAAATAAAACTATTGCGATCTGTGAGATTTTAAATCATTGTTTAGTGAATAAGAAAGGGAGCTGGATTGTTTATTTTGCATATTGTATATATTGACCCCAGCAGCACCCTATAATGTATGCATGTTCAGGTGAGTGCAGCTCTCTTGGTTTCACACATACACTCAGAGACACAGACATACAATCACAGACACACACACACACACACACACTCATAGACACACATACACTCACACACACACACACTCACACACACACTCACAAATTATTAATATTATTATAATTAAAACATTTCCACCCAGCCTTCCTACCTGGAGAGCTGGCTTGGGTCTGTCGTTGGGGGGTGCTGTGAGGTGGGGGGCTGTATTGGCATCAGAGGTGAGGGAGCAGTGATCTCCCCGTTCTGATCTCCCACACGCCTAGCGGGCCGTCTACTGATGCCAGAAGCCGGAATATGATGTCATATCAGCAAATGGCACATAAGTGGGAGCAGAGCAGGGGGATAACAGTTCCCTCGCCACCTCTGATGCTAATACAGCCGCCCGCCTCATAGCAGCTCCACTGGACCCACCCATGACAGGGGGAACAGAGGTGACATCCAAGTAAGCGTTTGGGGGTGGCATTTTTTGCCGGCACCCAGTTAGTGCCGCCCAAGGCAAATGCCTAGTTTGCCTTGGGTTAAATACAGCTCTGGTTGTGACCATAAAGCTCTATTTTGGTCTTGTCACTCCAAATTACAGTGTGCCAGAAGCTGAGAGGCGTCTCAATTTGTTGTAGGGCATATTGTAACCTGGCTTTTTTGTGGCATTGGCGCTGTGAAGGCTTCTTTCTGGCAACTCGACCATGTTCAAGTAATGTATTGTGCTCCTTGAAACAACCACACCGTCTTTTTCCAGAGCAGCCTGTATTTCTCCTGAGGTTACTTGTGGGTTTTTCTTTGTATCTGAAACAATTCTTATTGCAGTTGTGGCTTAAATCTTTCTTGGTCTACCTGACCTTTGCTTGGTATCAAGAGATCTACACATTTTCCACTTTTTAATAATAAAGTGATTAAACAGTACTGACTGGCATGTCAAGGCTTTGGATATCTTTTTATTTCCTTATCCATCTTTATAAAGTTCCATTACCTTGTTACACAGGTCTTTTGACAGTTCTTTTCTGCTCCCCATGGCTCAGCATCTAGCCTGCTCAGTGCATCCTTGTGAGAGATAACAAACTCATTGACTATTTATATGCAGACAATAATTGCAATTTAAAAAGCCACAGGTATGCAAAATCAACCTTTAATTGCCATTTTAACCTGTGAGTCTCACCTCGTATGTCTGTAGCAAGGCCAAACATTCAAGGGTATGTAAACTTTTGATCAGGGCCCTTTTGGTGATTTCTGTTATCATTATGATTTAAAAAGGAGCCAAAACAACTATGTGATAATACATGGCTTCATATGATCACTATCCTTCAATAAAATACTTTTTTTTGCTTGATCTGTCATATTTTTTAAAATCAATGCCAAAATGTCAAAATTTTTGCCAGGGTATGCAAACTTTTGAACACAACTGTATGCAAGCTTTATGAATGAACACCTAGCATTAGATAACCAAACCTTTTTCTTGCTGCTTAAAGGGACACTATAGTCACCAGAACAACTACAGCTTAATGTAGTTGTTCTGGTGAGTATATTATCTCCCTTTAGGCTTTTTGAATGTAAACACTGCCTTTTCATAGAAAAGGCAGTGTTTACATAGCCTCTAGGGACACCTCCAAATGGCCACTCCTTAGATGGTCACTGGAGGTGCTTCCTGGGTCAGTGCTGCCGAAAAAGCAGCACTGATGTTCAGCGTCCCCACGCTCTGCAAGGAGATGCTGAGTTCTCCTCATAGAGATGCATTGATTCAATACATCTCTATGAGTAGCTCCTGATTGGGCAAAACAGCATTTGGCCCCGCCCGTGCCAATTTTAGCCAATCCAATGCTTAGCCAAGCATTGGATTGGCAAAAAATCGGCCGTGTTGATGATGTCTCAAAGGGGGTAGAGCCAGGGCCGGCGGACCCACGCGGCGCTGGAAATAAGGTGAGTTTTAAACTTTTATAGGGGGAGTAAGGGAGGGCAAGCCACCTAAATAGTGTGTTAAACACTATAGGGTCAGAAATACATGTTCTGACAACTCAGCATAACCATGAAAAATATGTTAACTTTTTATTTTGCAATTAAAATTGCGCCATCACAAGGGCCTTGACCAAGCCTTGAAGAACTTTGTCAAATCTTTTTATTGATAGCTGTACAATGTCGGCATATCTAGTTGCATTTCGCATTTAGCCCCTAGCAAATGGCTAGGGTAAGGCAGAGTGACTTAGTAGAGTACAATTATACTTGATTATGTTGTACATGTTTGGAGTGAGAGGTCACATACAGCCACTTGTTATAGTACACATATAGGTAAATAATTCTGAGGGTTAAGTGAAAATTGAAAGTAAACTTCAAAATTAAAGGCACACTATAGTCACCAGAAGAACTATAGCTTATTGTAGTTGTTCTGGTGAATATAGTCAGTCCCTGCATACTTTTTAATGTTAACACTGCCTTTTCAGAGAAAAGGCAGTGTTTACATTACAGCCTAGGGACTCCTCCAGTGGCCACTCCTCAGATGAGCCTTGAGGTGCTTCCTGGGACAGTGCTGCACAGTGTGCATCATTGATGTTCAGTGTCACCATTGATTCAATGCATCTATATGAGGAGATACTGATTGGTCAGGCCGTTATTTGGCCCCACTCTGCCTCCTTGACGATCTCAGCCAATCTAATGTTTTCCCTATGGATCCACATTGTGTTGGAAATAAGGTAAGTTATTTGGGCAGGTAAGCAACCTAAATGGTGGTTTTAACACTATAGGGTCATGAATACATGTTTGTGTTCCTGACTTTATAGTGTTAATTTACATAGTTACATAGTTACATAGTTAGATAGCTGAAAAGAGACTTGCGTCCATCAAGTTCAGCCTTCCTCACACCTGTTTTTTGCTGTTGATCCAAAAGGCAAAAAAAAAAAAAAAAAAACCCAGTTTGAAGCACAATTTTGCAACAAGCTAGGACAAAAAATTCCTTCTTGACCCCAGAATGGCAGTCAGATTTATCCTTGAATCAAGCAGTTATTACCCTACATTGAAAGATTATATCCTTGAATATTCTGTCTTTGCAAGTATGCATCTAGTAGCTGTTTGAACATCTTTATGGACTCTGATAAAACCACTTCTTCAGGCAGAGAATTCCACATCCTGATTGTTCTTACAGTAAAAAAACCTTTCCTTTGCCTTAGACGAAATCTTCTTTCTTCTAGTCTAAACGCATGACCTCGTGTCCTATGTAAAGTCCGGTTTGTGAATAGATTTCCACACAATGGTTTGTATTGGCCTTGAATATATTTGTGTTAAATTGTTTTTATTACGTTCTCTTATGTTAAACATTCACAAAGCATATATGAATACTTTCGTGGCATCATTGCCTACGCAGAGGCTCTGCTCGTATATCTCAGGTACTTGGGGATGTGCCTACGCAGAGGCTCTGTTTGGTATGGCAAAACATAATCAGAAGGAAACCGCCTACGCAGAGGCTCTGTTCGTATATCCCAAGAACTTGTAAATGCGCCTACGCAGAGGCTCTGCTTGTTATGGTAAAATATCATCAAGAGAAAAACGCCTATGTAGATGCTCTGCTTATATAACAAAGGTAACTAACATTTCGCCTACGTCGAGGCTAACTTATTGCAATACTTCTCAGTTTGTATCTTTGTGTGTGCTATCTGCGAATCGGTTTGGTTGTTTGTGGCCTTGGCCTATGTCTGTTTGTACTGTGGTCGGTTCTTATGTGTTGAAGTGTGTGTTCTCGGTGTTTGGGGTCCTCTGTTTGGTGGGTATGCGATCACGGGGTCTCCTTCTGAAGTTGTGTAATACATTAGGTTCTATCTCTTTCGAGAGTCCCTGGTGGGTGGTATGCATCCGTCTAGGGTGCCTGTCTCGTCTGGGTCGATAAACGGTGTGGGTTATGCTGGCCGTGTGTGGGTGTTTGTGCCTTTGTGTGTCACGGTGTATTGTGTGGTCGATTGGGCGTCGGTCAGTGTCTCGTCTCATTGTATTTTGGGTCGTGTCAAGGTCTGTAGCTGGGCTGTGTATGGCTGGTCCGTTACGTGGCTCTCTTTGTGGGTGCCGTGCCCGAGTCTCTCGTGGGTGTATGGGCTGTTTAGTAGGTGTATGTGTGGTCCTGTGGTCGTCTTCGGGTTTTGGGTATATGTGTCTCGGTTTCAGTGGCCTATGGGTCGTCTGTGGGCGGTGCGCGTCTGCTCGGTTCAGTGATCTGGTCTACCGAGGTGTAGTCAGGGTAATGCCGTGGTGTGTCTGGGTTATATTAAGTGGTCGTGTATCTGTTCGGGTGGGGGGGGGGAGGGGTTCCATGGGGTAGGGAAGGGTGATGCCCCCCATCGCCGCCCCAGAGCCGCCGCTCCCCGGGGCCGCATTCGGGGGACCTCTGGGCCTCCATTGCACTCTTCGCGTCCCTGCTTACGGTTCTGCAAGATGTGGTAGAAAGACGTCCGAGTTAATGTGGCGTAGCCAGTAGAACCAACGGTTTGTGTAGTTCTCCCTCTGTTTCGGGGTAGTTGCCTTCATGTCCTCGTATTTTCTTATGTCCTCCACTTCCTCTACCCATCTTCTTAAGGGTGGCGTGTTTGTCTGTTTCCAGAACGTGGGGATCGTGGCCTTGGCCGCGTTAAGGAGTCTCGGGATGACTGATCTGGTATAAGCCGGCGTCGGTATGGTAGTATGATGGAGGAGGAAGGCGGCTGGTGTCCGCGGTAGGGTCTCGTCCGTTATGTCCCGTATCGCTTTGCGTATCGCTTCCCAGAAGGGCCGAATACGGGCGCATTCCCACCAGATATGGGTAAATGTGCCCGTCTCTGTTTCGCATCGCCAGCATGTGTCGGGGATCTGGTTGTCTCTAGCGTGGAGGCTCGATGGGGTGATGTACCACCTGGTCAGGATTTTGTATGAATTCTCCTGTAGTCTCGCCGAGCCCGGTGTTTTCTGTACGTGGGTGATGATCTTGTCCCAGTCTGCGTCAGTTAGGGACTCGTTGATGTCTTCCTCCCAGCGTCTGATGCATGGTGGTGCCAGAATATATCTGTTTACTACGATGGCTGAATAGATTTGGGATACGGCCCGGGTCGGTTCCTGGTCCTGCGTGCATAACGTTTCAAACTGCGTCAGCTCTCGTTGTAGGCAGGGTCTTTGCGGGATTGATCGAAAGTATTGCACGATCTGCGCCCGTGCTAGGGTATGCGTGAATGTAAGTGGTTGGTCGGGGAACAGTTCAGTCGTCGGGCGAACTGCGAATGGTCGACTGAGTACGTCTTTGATACGCAGGGTTGGGATGTGTTTGGTCAGGCCGGGAAGCTGGCTCTGGTCTCCGGCCGGGAAATCCGGGTTGCCTGTCAGAGGGAGTAGCGGACCTGGGTCCGTTGTCAAGTAGTGTTTCGTGCCGTGTCTGTGCCAGACCTGCATAGTCGCCGTTACGAATGGGTTCTGTATTCGCATGTGGCGGTACGCGGTTTTCGTAATCCATGGCAGGGCACGTAGGTTGCAGTTGGTTATTTCTGATTCCAGTTGGGCCCATAGTTTCGTGCTTCTCTCCGTTGTCCAGCTCATGAGCCTGTTAAGGTGTGTCGCCTGATAATATTTTCCGAAATCGGGGAGTGCCAGTCCCCCTCGGAGTTTGGGCAGTGTCAGTTGAGAATGAGCTATGCGCGGGGACCTGCCCTTCCATACAAACCTGCGGACCTCCGATTTCAGGGTCGAGAAGAAGGAATCCGGGGCCAATATTGGCACCGTCTGGAATATGAAAAGAAGCTTAGGCAGAAGCGTCATCTTGACTGCGTTCACCCTTCCTAGCCAAGAGATATAGTGTGTGTTCCACGTTTGTAGTTCCTCAACCGCCTTCTTGAGGATGGGGACATAGTTATGGGCATATAGGTCTGCCGGGTTTGGTGTTAGCCAGACTCCCAGGTATCGCATGTGCTGGTTGCACCAGCGATATGGGTACTTTCGCTGGAGTGTCTGCCTGAGAGCGTGATGTATTGACAGTCCTAGGATTTCTGACTTCGTCGAATTGATTTGGAGATTCGAAACTCTGCCGTATGTTTCAAATTCCGACTGGATGGCTTGTAGGGTCAGATCTGGGGTTGTGACTATAAATAGGAGGTCGTCTGCGTATGCTAGGGTCTTGTGGTGGGTCCGTCCTATAGTTATCCCTCGTATGCTGTCATTCTGTCGTATTCTGTTCAGGAAGGGTTCCAATGTCAGTGCGAAGAGCAGGGGTGATAGCGGGCAGCCCTGCCTTGTTCCGTTGTGGATCTGGAATGGGTCCGTTAGTGCTCCGTTGATCCGAATGCGGGCGGTTGGGCGCGTGTATAATGCCTTTACCCAGGAGAGGTAGTGTGGTCCCACGCCCAGAGCCTGGAGTGTGCCGAACATGAGGTCCCAGTCCACCCGGTCAAACGCTTTTTCTGCGTCCGTGGATAGGAGGAGCGTTGGGGTCTTCAGTGTTCTGGCGTGTGCTATGATGTTCAGGGCTCTGATGGTGTTGTCCCTCACCTCTCTCCCTGGGATGAATCCCGTTTGATCCGGGTGGATTGTTGATGGAAGTAGGGGGGCTAGGCGTGCCGCCAGGACGCTTGCTAAGAGTTTAAGGTCCGTGTTTAATACGGAGATCGGGCGGTAGCTTGGGCATAGTGTAGGGTCCTTCCCCTCCTTAGGTAGAAGGGTGATGTTCGCGGCTGTGAACTGGGCCGTTGGCGCAGCTCCTTCTAGAATGGAGTTGAGGGCCGCTTGCAGTTTCGGGAGGAGGTCCGTGGAGAAGGTCTTATAGTAGGTGAGGGGGAAGCCATCGGGTCCCGGTGCCTTGCCTGTTTTTGCTCTTTTGAGAGCGTGTGTCAGTTCTTCTGTCGTGATGAGCATTTCCAGGTTCTCCTGGTCTGCGTTTTCCAGTCTGGGTCCGTTTGCGGTGTCCAGGTATCGCCGGATCTCATCGCGTTTTTGGTGGTGTGATTCCCCTGGTGCGTCTTGGCGCAGGTGGTATAGTCCTTGGTAGTAAGAGAGGAACGCGGATGAGATCTGGTCCGGGAGGTGCAGGTGCTGTTGTTGCGGGCCTTTGATTTTTGGGATGTATAGCTGGGTCCTGCGTTGTTTTAGGAGGTTCGCTAGTAGTCTCCCACACTTGTTCCCGTGTTCGAATATTACGTGCTTGAAGTGTTGGTAGGAGCGCTGTATCGAGCGGTTCAGGTGCGAGGAGAGCTGGTCCCTTTTGTTGACCAGGTCTCTGTAGACCTCTGCGTCCAGTGTGCGTTTGTGGGTGGCTTCCAGGGTTGCAATCTCCCTGCTGAGGGTTATCATGGCCTGTTTTGCTTCCCTCTTACGAGTGGAGCACGCTGTTATCAGCTGGCCTCGGATCACTGCTTTGTGGGCCTCCCAACACATCAGGGGCGTCGTCTCCCCCCGCTCGTTGTCCGTGAAGTAGTCTTGTATGGATTGTCTGGTCTTGTCTACTAGTAGCGCATCAGAGAGGATCGATTCATTCAGTCTCCAGGAGGTTTGTCTCGGCCTGTACAGGGGTGATTGTATTTTTATACGGATAGGGCAGTGGTCCGACCATGTCATGGGCAATATTTCCGCCTCCTTGAGCAAAGTGAGGTCTCGGTGGGGTATTAGGAAATAGTCCAATCTCGAGTATGAGGAGTGAGTCGCGGAGTAAAAAGTGTAGTCGCGGGATGCGGGGTGGAGCGCCCGCCAGCAGTCTGTGAGTTGATGGTAGTGGATGGTGTGTAGTGTGTTGGCGTGTCTGTTATCCGGTGTAGATCCTTGTTTGGTTGTCGAATCTTGTCCAGGGTGCAGCGCCAGGTTTAGATCACCGCCGATGATCAGGGTGCCTTCCGCGAAGTTCGTAAGTGTGTTTAGTGTATTGCGTATGAATTGGTGTTGCTTCGAGTTTGGGGAATAGAGGCTGGCGAAGGTGTAGGCCTGGTCTAGTATGGTGCCTTTCGTGAAGACATATCTGCCCTGTTTGCATCTGAGCGTGGCTCGTTCAATATATGGAATCTGGCTAGAGAAGAGAATGCCAACTCCTAACGTTCGCCTGTCTGGGTTGTTGCTGAAGTATCCCTGGCGATAGTAGCGGTCTTTCAGTGCTGGGGCTCTACCTTCCTGGAAATGTGTTTCCTGAAGAAAGGCTATGGATGCCTTATAGTGTTTGAGATCTCGCAGGAGCCTAGTTCGTTTCTCACGTACGTTGAGGCCGTGAACGTTGTACGAGACTACGGTGATGTCCTCTCGGGCGAATCGGCTCGACCCCTGGGCCTGCATCTCCGGAGCGACCAGGGGGGGCTATATGGTGTTTCGTGGGGAGGAGGGGGAAGGTGGGTTAGTCCGGCTAGGGACGGTGGGTGTGAATGTCCGTGTGGTGTGGTGGTTGTGTCCGTGTGTGTGGCCAAGGTAGTCGTGGTTCCTGCTGTATCGTTGGAACCTGTGTTTAGTAAGGATAGTGGACAAGAGTCCCGGTGTCAAATACCCCCCACCCGCCGTGTGTCGGGCTTGGGTCTGATCCGGGAGGGACGCTGTACCTCCTATGTGGGATAGCGTTATGTCCTATTCCTGTGGGGGCGGTGGGTAGTCGGGATGGGCCGATGGATCCTGTCCTGTTCGGTTGTGGTGTAGACAGCTGAGCTGTGGGCCCGTCCGATGGGTTTGTCTGTGGTTTGTTGAGTTTGGGAATCAGTCTCCTATGTGGCTTAGGATTTGAGTGGGTTGCTGTCCCTGCTATATTGGTGTGTGCGTGGGTCGTCTATTACATATGGTCTGTTACTTGGCAACGGGATTGGTTTGGTGCGCGTTTGCCAGCCTTGGCGGTGTCTGTGTTCTCGAGAGTGGTTTCGGGGTTTGGGCTGTTGGCCTTTCGTTGGGGGTGGGTGCTAGGTATCGGTTTCTGCATTTGTTCCGGTATGCTGTGCGTGGTGGGCCTACGGGGGTCGGGTGTTGGTTGGCTCTGTGTGGTGCGGGTGTTAGGACACTGCGTGGGTTAGCTGGGCATGGTTTGTCTCTTGGTTTTTGGGGTGGACCCAAGTCATCGTGTGCGGCCCTGATGGCGTTGTACGGTGTCATGGGACCAACTCGCCGTCTGCGGCCATCTGCACCTATATCTTGCCCTCCATCTATGTGGTCCGGTCCCAACCCCTCGATTCTGTGTGGTGTCGTGCGTCTAAGTAGTTGTGCTTTTGTCTTTGCGTCTTTACTAAGTCTACGTATGTGGTGGGACACTAGGGTAGGGCTGTGCCCGTAGCTGTGTGGGGTTTAGGATCGGCAATGGTGGCGACTTTCTATTGGGGGGCTTAAGTTCGGGCTGGCATTCTCCCTCCCTCCCCTACCTCCCTCCACCCCCACCCTCCCCTCTCCCTCTCCCACCCTCCCCTCTCCCTTTCCCACCCTCCCCTCTCCCTCTCCCATCCTCCCTCCCTCCCCGTTTGCGTGGTGAATCTGCGGGATAACACGTGTGTTCTGGCTAGCGTTAGAGGCTCTAGGCTGTGTGCATTTGGCTTTTGGTGTGTGCGAGTAGCTGGTAGGGTCATGCAAATGGTGTGTGTCCAGCTCTCACGTGAGCTTTCTTTCTTTGGCAGTCCTAGGTAGATTGTCCTGGTATTTCCGCTTCCCCCCCCCTACTCCCCTTTCACCTCCCATATCAGCCTTCACCCGTCCCATCGTCCCGCCCCTGTTTGTCCGTTCCTGGAAGGTGCGTCTTGCGTCCCATCCCCCACCCAAAAATAAGAGCTGTTGGGGTCCCCCTTTGTGATGTGCGGGGCCAGTATTAAGGCTCAGCCTTGGAGTGTGTCCTGTGACTCGTGTATTTCGCCTCCCCTCCCCCCTTTCCCCCACCCAAACCCCCAAAAGTTAAGTCCCCAAAAATTAAATTCAAGAACTGCAACTCGCCCCTTGCTAGGGTACTCACGGTCTGTCGTAGGGGTCTGCTATATGGTGGGTCTTTGTCTTACCGCCAAGGCTGCACGGTGCGGTGTTGGTTTACATCTCGTGTCCGAATTGGCCAGGACGTCCCTCACGGTGGCGTTGTGGTTGGGGTCTTTGCTGGCCCGGGTCTCTTCCTTGCGGTGGTTGGGGTCTGTTCGGTTGTGAGAGGAACGACCTCGCCAGCCAGTTGGGGACCGTGACCAATGGGAGTCCTAGAGTGCGCATAAACGGGAGGACGTCATCTGGTTTCCGTATTGTCAGGTAGTCCGGGCCGTGTCGGGCTGAGAGGGAGAAGGGGTATCCCCAGCGGTATTGTATGCCAGCGTGTTGCAGGGCGGTGGTGATCGGGCGTAGGGCTCGTCTGGCCTGTAAGGTGAAGCGAGATAGGTCTTGAAAGATAGCGATGGTCTGGCCTTCCAAGCGAATGGTGCCCAGGCGTCGTGCTGTGCGCAAAATTTCTTCTTTTAGTTGGAAGTTATCTAGGCAGCACACTATGTCTCTGGGCTGATCTTCTGGTGCTGGTGGTGGTCTTATTGCTCGGTGTGCCCTGACTAGGCCTATTCTGGGCATATTCTGATTGCCCAATACCTGGCTAAAGATCTGTCTCAGGAGCTCTGGGATATTTTCAGCCGGGCCCCCCTCTCTGACTCCACGGACTCGCAGGTTCATCCTGCGTCCGCGGTTATCTAAATCGTCTACCCATGTGGTCAGGTGGGCTATGTCAGCTTCTTGTGTTGTTACTGCGGTGTTGGCTTGCTCTAAGTCTGTGCGGAGTGCCCTGGTTTCGGCCTCCGCCACTGACATCCGTGCCTCCACATTTGTCAGGTCTGCTCTCAATTGGGCCACTTCTTCCCGGACCACACGGCCCAGGCGGTCTGAGAGGGCCTCAAAGTCCATTTTTGTAAGTAGATTGGGCAGTATCGCCCTCCACTCACCATCCGGTTGCGGGGGTTGCTCCGGTATCGGGGAGGGTGATGGTGAGAGCCTCAGTGGGGTAGACGGCGTGGAGTCCCTGGTCGGGCTTGCGGCCTCCATTTCGCGCTGCGGCGTTCTGTCGCGGCCCGCGGTGTGTAGGAAGGCCCGGATGGTTTGATCGCCGCCCGGTCTCGACGTTCCCGGGGTACCGGCGGCATCTGCCCCTCGTTTGCGACCCATCTGTTGTCTCGTTGGTGTACAGGGTGAGCAATTAGTTGCGGTTTATCGCTGGTGCCACGAGGAGCTGTGGGATTATGCGGCCATGTTCTCCGGCTGCTGGACACGCCCCCCGCCTCGAATATATTTGTATAATGTTATCATATCCCCTCTCAGGCGACGTTTTTCTAAACTAAATAGGTTTAAATTTGTTAACCTTTCTTCATAGCTGATATGTTCCATTCCTTTTATTAATTTTGTAGCCCGCCTCTGCACTTTTTCTAGTGCCATGATATCCTTCTT